>NW_003314364.1:236395-256639 GCF_000143415.4 Selaginella moellendorffii | reverse complement strand
CATAGATGAGATAAGCTGGCAAATTGGAAAGGAAAAATTTGTGGCTTACACACATCTTTAACGCCACCATACTTTAGCAAGATATGCTTAATACTTCACTTTATCTCTGGATCCACCTTCACCAACCATGGCATCCCAAGAATGAGATCCACACGATGGATATTCGCAAGATAAAAAGTCTCCACAAGTGTGGTTTTGCCAACCAACACTTCCAACCCCTCGACACAAGCATCGAAATGCTGAGCAAAGGTAGTTGCACCTTCCACTATGTATGGAAGAACTCCACGTGTGACCAGGCCATGCTTTGCAACAAACTTGGCTGAAACAAAGTTGTCATCACCCACTATCCAGTAAAATCCGCACTGGATGGCCACGGAACACACCCTCCAGCATTAAAGCTGATTCACGCGTATCCTTGAGCTCCATCTTGTTCCACACACAGTTGAGCTGACGAGCCACGATCGAAAGTCTCTTCTTCTGACAGGAATGGTCGTTCTCGTCATCCTCACACTGCAAAGTTTGTAACTTTTTAGTATCTGACTTACCGTGAGAAGAAAATTGGGCATTCTTCTTGTCCTGCTGCTTGTTCTTTAACTGTGGACAATCAGCCTTGTAGTGTCCAAGTCCACAATGATGACAACCCTATCTATAATTCTTTATAAAGAACTTCTGCTTCTTGGACCCCTTTGCATCCGAAGTAGTCACCACTAACTTCAATTTGTGATGCTTGTTCCCATCCTTGTGTCCATGGCAATCATCACGACGATTCTTGACAGAAGGACTCCACGAACGCTTGCGAGACTTGTGCTTGTCATTGTCAAGTCGACAAGCCGCATCATAGAGCTCCTCCAAACTCTTTGTAGGCTGAGAATGATGTAAATGTTGCCATATGCTCTCACTATATAGGCCATCAATGAAGTAGGACTTGTTCTGATTTGGATCCTTCGTTGGAACACAACTAATCAAGCGAGTCAGCTTCTCAATATAGTCCCCAAGTGTCATTTTCCCTTGCTGGAAATGTTGAAGTTCTGTACGAGCATTCTCCACGTCGTAATGAGGGGCAAAACGTAAACAAAAAGCAGCCTCAAACTCATCCATGGTAGACACTGGTGGTTTCTTATCTACAACACAAGACTCCTCAAGCCAATTCCACCATCGAAAACCCACAGCACACAAAACCATTGGAATAGCCACTAAAACCTCTGCATTTGGAGTTCCCCTAGCAGCCAAGAACTCAGGTGCAAGCTAGTAACATAAAGCTTCATAAAGCTCTGATTATACCAGCATGTTCTCTGTTTGAATTGTAGTGAGAAAACTCCCACAATCCACTTCCTGCTCAAAAAGACACTAATTGGCCTACATAGCCTAGACCAGTACCTGAAAATCGCATTCTCCCAAGCAATCTGCTGCTGACGGACCTGCTGTTGAAGAGTTCTGACCCGCCATATGTCAATTGCTCCTCAACTGCAAGCAAATCCACCACAATGCTTGTTCCCCGCCACCCTCACCGCAATTCTGATCGGAAAGAACTTCTGGTTGCTTCTTCAGCTGCTTCATTGCCTTAAGGGTCTAAAACAGGACTCAGGAGAACAAGGTAGTGGTGTTCATTTGAACAAAGGCAATGAAGCAGCTGAAGAAGTACAGCAGGCAAGAGCAAAAATCTACAAGTTGTGTGCTGACTGTTCTTTGCTATTGGAGAGTTGCGTGAAGGATGTGTAGTGTTGAGCATCGATGTAAACCATTCTGTTATTTCAAACGACAAATTGGTCAAGTGCTAGATGGAGCCACCATGGCAGAAGAGGAGGTGGGGTCTAATGATGTTGAATTGCTTAAACCAGAAAGGGATCCATTTGAAGCGGAAGGACCGCCGTCTATTTCAGTTCGTCCCACTAAAGAATCTAGCACTTGACCGATTTGTCATTTGAAATAATAGAATGGTTTACATCGATGCTCACATCCTTCACGCAACTCTCCAATAGCAAAGAACAGTCAGCACACAACTTGTAGAGTTTTTGCTCTTGCTTGCTGTACTTCTTCAGCTGCTTCATTGCCTTTGTTCAAATGAACACCACTACCTTGTTCTCCTGAGTCCTGTTTTAGACCCTTAATTGTAACTTCTTGAAAAAATGACGTTCACTTTTGTAGTAGACTGTTTATTGGATTGCAAGCTCTGCTGCAACCACTAATGCCAATTTTTTAGGCAACTCATCACAAAAGCCAGGTCGACAATCTCATCCACAAGGAACCCAGAAAATCCAAGTTGACGCCCTTGATGGTGAATTTCAACACCTCAGCCCGTTTCAGAAAATATGTCTCCCACTCGGCTGCTCAGCTCAATCCTAGTTTTCAGGACTTACCTTCAATTTGCAGCACACACAACTTGGCCCATGAATGATCAGGACAGTGAAGCTGCACTTCAATTTTGAACATGAAAATGAGTGAAGCTAAACAGCTCAGGAATCGTTTCTCATACTTTCAGCAGCTGCTTCAAAATTCGCCAATTTTGATTCACATGAAAAAGCTCAACAGAAGCATATTCCCAAGATGCCCGATTTCGTGAGATTGGGCGCGCACGCGGTGAAAACCTCACAGCCGTCCGATCCTGATTTTTCCCTGCGGACCACGCGATCGTGCCGTCGAATCCACCACAAAAAAATCTGGGCCGTCCTCGGCCGTTTGATCCTGACCGCAGATCCGTTTTTATTGTTTGTAATATAAGTTGAGGGAAGAAAGTTTGGCTCAGCTATGGCGAGCAGTCGATTGCCCAAAACTGTGCTGCCTCGTCGCTATGAGCTGGAGCTATGGGTGGATCTCGATGCCTGTGCATTCAAAGGCAAGCTCCAAATTCTCCTGGACATTGTGGAGCCAGTTTCCAAAGTTGTCCTGAATGTTGCGGATCTTATTCTGGAAACTGAATCGCTATGTTTGCGCTATGTGGAGGATTTCGATGAGGTTTTCCTCTCTGCCTTCGAGTGTTCTGCTTGAAATTTGTCTTGATGTGCACATTGGTTTGTACAGATCGTTCATCCAGCGGCATCTACAGTCGATCAAGAGAATGAACTGCTAGTGTTGAACTTCGGTGAAAAAAAACTGCATGTAGGAAAAGCAACTCTGTTTATCGACTATCATGGATTGCTCAACGAGAAGCTTGACGCATTTTATCGAAGGTACACTGGTATTCAGTATTTTTCAATAACAAACTTTTCCGCTGCACAGCACTTACAAGAGCGGAGGGGTTGAGAAAAACATGGCTGTAACAGTTTTTGAGCCTGCTGATGCACGAAGGTGCTTCCCTTGCTGGGATGAACCAGATTTTAAGGTACTATACTACAATCTTTACGAGTATATCTTCTGACTGTTTCTCCTCATCTTATAGGCGTGTTTTAAATTTAAAGTTCATGTTCCTGTCGATCGCATGGTTCTGTCAACTATGCCTGCTCTGCAGGAGGTAGTAAACAGGAACACCAAGATGGTTGAGTTTCAAGAATCTCCTCTAATGTCAACCTACATAACTGCTATTGCGATTGGTGAATTCGAACATCTGGAAGGTGTGTCCGATGATGGTATTCCGGCAAGAGTGTACACAAGATCTGAACAGCTGCAGAAAGCAAAATTCGGATTCGATATAATGCTGAAAGTGCTTCCTTTTTATGCAAGGTAATCTGCACTTTCCTTTTTTCCATTTCTGATTATGCTTACTTCAGATTCTTTCAACTGCAATATCCTCTTCCCAAGCTGGATATTGTGTCAGTTGCAGCATTCAAGGCTGGTGCTCTTGAAGAATTTGGTCTTATAGTTTTTCTGGATGATGCTTTGTTTGTAGATGAAAATACTACAACTTTGAAGAAACAGGAGGTGAGATTGTATCTGAAGCACGTTGTGCACTGATGCTAATTTTTTCCGTGTATTTTTGCAGGTTGCTATAAACGTGGCTCATGAAGTTGGGCACATGTGGTTTGGTAACCTTGTCACACTAGAATGGTGGACTCATATCTGGCTTAACGAAGGCATGGCTACTTGGGTATGTACTTTCAATAGTGTTGAGATTAAGATCAATGCTGGTGGTTTGCAGATTAGTTATATGGCTGTCGATTATCTTTTCCCCGACTGGAACATCTGGATGGAATTTCACAAAGAAATCATGTATGATGCTTTCAAGTTGGATGCCTTGGAATCAACTCATCCAGTTGAGGTACCTCAAGTCTGAATTTTTATCAAGCATACTCTTTTACACTCTGCTTTCACAGATGGAAGTGCAGCATGCTCGTCAAACCATGGAAGTCTTTGATGTTATTGGCTATTGCAAGGGAGCCTCACTAATTTATATGCTGCAAGACTATGTTGGTCTAACGGATATCCAGGTCAGTAGTTAGCCTTAAGTGAACAAGTGGAATTCTATCTTTTCTTTTCTTTTTCCCTCCTGCAGAGAGGCTTGCAACTGTACATGGAGAAATTTGCCTTTAGTAACGCAAAGTCAGACGATTTATGGGATTGTATCCAGGAAGTAACTGGAAAACCAATCAAAGACTTGATGTGCTCTTGGACAAAGCTGAACGGGTATCCAATTTTGAAGGCCACAATGCTGAATGACCATGAGCTAGAGATTGAACAGGTAAGACTGTCTCATAGATTTTATATTTGGTCTCAAATGCAAACTTCTTTCGTGCACTAGACTCGGTTTCTTGCAAGTGGACAGCCCGCCGAGGGGCAATGGATAGTTCCTGTTAAACTTATTTCGGGATCTTACAACTGCCAACAAAGTATATTGCTCAAGGACAGAAAGTGTATAGTTCGCCTGCCAGCACGAACTGTAGTGAAACTTAACATTGGACAAAGCGGATTCTATCGCGTGGAGTATGATGAACAACTGCTTACAGCTTTGAAAGACTCAATTTCCTCAGGCTGGCTTTCTCCTGTCGATAGACTAGGTGGGTCTTTCTTTACCAGAATTATCCCCAGACCAATCCTATTACAGGTGTTCTGGACGATATGTTTGCCTTATGCCAGTCCACAAGACAGCCCCTGTCTGCTTTATTGTCTCTCCTGGAGGTTTACAGACAGGAAGACGATCCCACCGTCTTGTCACATATGATCACCGTACGTGTAGCTTCTGGTTTTTGCAGTTCTTACGAAACCCAATATCGTTCATGACTGCAGGTTGCACTCTCTTTACTTGATGTGGTATCTGTTGCAATCCCAAGTTCAAAAGAAAGAGTAAGTAATTTCTTAGTTGGACTAATGGAAAACGCAACCAGGTATGTCCCTATTCTCTGTATAATATTTGCCTTTTACTATTGTCAAGTTTCTCCAGCAAACTCAGCTGGGAAGCCGTTCAAGGTGAAAGTCATTTGAATTCCGGTCTCAGGGAGGAACTTTTGCATGCTTTAGTGGTTCTTGGGCATGAGAAAACCATATTGGAAGCCAAGAGGCGATTCAAGAACAAGGCGATGGTCCCCCTGGCATCAAACATGTTGAAGGTAATGGTCTTTGACCAGTGTTGCCTTCTCTTACTAAATTTGCTCTCACAGGCCGCATATGCAAGTGTGATGAAAGATTGTAATCGATATGGATTCGATGAGCTGCTTGAAATTTACAAATCTTCAGATAAGTTGGAGGAACGTAACCTGGCATTGAGTAAGTCATTCACTCCTGAAACTACAAATCTCTAAGCTGAAACTGCCATTCCCAGGCACACTGGCAGGATCTTCCGACCCTGTCCTCGTCGTTGAAGCTTTGAATTTTTCACTATCCCCAGCGGTTAGTCCCGTTACTCTTCCAAGTTCGTATATTTGTCATACTTTTCCTTCAGGTGCGGCCTCAAAACGTCACCGACATCTTCTCCGGGTTAACAATAACCAACGGTATCACAGCTTGGAACTGGCTCAAGGTACAACTCAAAACTGTGGTGGTTAATGCACGAATTATAGTCCTCTGTCTCAGGAAAATTGGGGTCCAGTGCACGCAAAATTAGGAGAAGGTTTCCTGCTGCGCAGACTTGTGGACAGAGTTGCCTCAAAGGTCTGGCTTCAAGCAAAGCTTTTTCTTTTCTCTCCCTCTTCTGATTTTTGGTTACAGCTTTGGACTAGCGATATCGTAGATGATGTCAAAGAGACTATATCTTCCAGAATTTCCTTCTTCCGAAAGTTTTCTGGCCGGTGCAGTGAGAAAGTGAAACTCATGGCTCTATGGGTCGAAGCCATAAGAAGACAAGACTCAACTCCAACTCCAACCCAATCTTTGTGAGCGATTGTCAACTTACCGACCAAGCAAATTCAACAATATGAACCAAATTCTACAGAAACTTGTCTATAGAACTCATGCTCCCGTAGAGATCACTCATCAGCACGTAGGCACTTGCATCTTCCTTTGTGCCAACAGCCTGCACCAGTGCCTCAAATGTAACCTTGCCAATCTCCACGTTCCCCCATTTCCTACAGGATCCGAGCAGAATCCTCCAAGTTACAGCATCAGCTCCAACTGGAATGCTGTTCACAACTACTAGTGCTTCTTCAAGTCTGTTTGCTCGGCCAAGAATGTCGACTATACAGTTATAGTGCTCCACACTCTTCCTGATGCCCAATCCTGTCATGGAATCGAAGTAATGTTTCCCCTCTTCCACCAGGCCTGCATGGCTGCAAGCCGTGCGAATAGAAATGAATGTGATGGCATCAATGTTAAGCCCAGCCTTCTGAATCTTCTTCACCAGACTGAATACTTGAGTCGAATCTCCTAATGAACTATATCCTCCCAGCAATGAGTTCCAGCAGATTATATCTGGAGAGGGCATGTTGTTGAAACACTCTTCAGCTCTGTTCATGCTGCCACACTTTCCATAACAGTCCAACAAACCGATTGCTACTGGACGAACCTGTTCGAATCCAAGCTGGCAGATGGTAGCATGAATCTTTTGCCCGGCTTGTAGTTCAGCCAAGCTTCCACATGCCTAAATCACAGCTGCATATGTGGAACAGTCTGGCTGACAATCCATTCTAGCGTGTAAGCCCATGGCTGCCAGGCATAGCTTCAAAACATGAACACGAACACGAACACGGCATTCAATTTTTTGAACACGAACACGGAACACGGAAATGAACACGGATAAACACGGGTGAAAACACGAATATTCTCTAGAATATTCTACTTATCACTCCATCTCATCTAGAAGCTCCTCATTAGCAGGATCATCATCTTCTTCTTCCATAGCTTTAATATCAGCATCAGTAATTTGAGGAATACTTCCTGTTTGGCTCAATCCCACAAACTTGTCATAGGAAACTTGGTATTACTGGCCACAAATACCAAGTCTGCAATCCAGCTCACTGCTAAGCAATTCCTCTTCTTTGAAGTGATGTGCCCAAAAATGCTGAACAATCGCTCCACAGATGAGGAAGAACTTGCCCTCGAATTGCCAACCTCTGCAAATCTGGACCTGAGTAGCCATTGTCCTCCCACCACTGCACAGAACCCTTTGTTGTACGATCCATCTGAGAGTCCCCGGTGCCAAAACTACCCTCCAAGTTCCTGTATTGGCAAAGCTGATTTTTTATAGTTGACCTTTGCTGATAGTCAAGGAACTGGATCTCCAAATACATGTTCCAATCTTTGGAAACTTCTCTGGATTTTTCCTGTCCTTGCCCCTGAAACTCTGGATCAAGCATGTATGCCACGGAGTGAAAGGTGCTATGATAAGCCCACCACCTGTTTGAAATCAGTTGGTTTAGCTCCTCATACCTAAGATTGTTCTCCTCTTGTTGACGGATGTTCTCGCTCATCTGATCCATCCCCTTGTAGACTTTCCCAATCACAGGCACGTCTCCGTCAACCATCCGTAGCAAATACATCACCCTCCTTGAAACACCCAGCATGTGGTTAACCTCGTTCCAGTATGTATCATTGAACACAATTCCTCGGCATGCTATCCCAGAATCTGTCCTTGACTCTAGCCTTGCATTGTAAGCGTCGCTCACAAACATTTGTTGTAGCTTTGGCCTTAGCTCCACCAATCTCTCCATCATGAAGGCGAATCGTGTTTTGCTGAACTTCAACACTCATCGTGAAGAGAAGGATGCCAAAATCGCTACTAGATGCAAATGGTTCCGGAGGAAGCCAACCAGAGTCTTTCTCTTGTCTAGCAGCCCAACCATCCATGGTAGTTTTGCGAAATCCTTGAGAATGTTGTTCAAACAATGAGCTAAGCACGGAGCCCACATAATCCTTGGCTTCCTCGCCTCTAGAAGCCTAGCAGCAGCCTTGTTTAAAGCCTCACCATCCGTGACAAT
Source organism: Selaginella moellendorffii (assembly GCF_000143415.4). Taxonomy (NCBI): domain Eukaryota; kingdom Viridiplantae; phylum Streptophyta; class Lycopodiopsida; order Selaginellales; family Selaginellaceae; genus Selaginella; species Selaginella moellendorffii. Next base: position 248,360 of record NW_003314364.1, on the reverse strand, counting down.
AAGAACAACATTCTCCTCTCCAACAATCTCGATACCTCGCTCCCATGTCGCAAAAACGTTATCAGCCATCTTCCCACTAGAAGATATATCAATGGCCTCGAGAAAAGTCGACTGTCCTCTGCTGTATGCAACAAGCTCCATGATATGTCGATTTCTTGTGTCATTCCATGCATCAGCAACAAGAGTAACCCCACAATTCTTCCAACGTGCCTTCACCTTGGCAAGTTGAACTTCAAGATTGGCTTTCTCCACTTGCAACAATTGCTCTCACAATGCTGTCTCTGTTGGAAGATCGTAAGGAATTCCATGCCTTGCAATCTGCTACACCATCTCCTTGAAATGGTGAGAACGAGCTTTCACAAATGGTATGTGCTCATTCTAGAAAAATCGTCCTATAGCCATATCCACTGCTTCCTTCCTTTTTGGATCAAAAGAATCTCGGATTCCCTGCTGTTGTTGCGAAAAAAACCTGGAAATTCCTTCTACAGAATTGCCACCTGGTGTAGAACTTTGGGAAGCAACAAAACTCTCTCCTCCAGTGCTTTGGATGCCTTTGACACGTGTAGAAACTGCTCGTTTCTTGCTTTGGTGTTTTCCAGCCAAAACCTGGTCATCGATGGTTTTACCCATCTCCCTAAGCTGTTGTCTCTTCTCTGTTGAGATGACATCACAACTTAAGATTTCATGACCAGCTTCCCCTGTGAGATGTCCCCTCACACGATCCACACCTGAAACTTTGTCTCTCAACGAACACCACTTACAAGACCAGCGTCAATGCCCACTACAGCAGTTTGTTTGATCACCAAGGATCACTTCTTCCCACCAAACGCATGATGGATGTCACCTATTGAAGTCCTCCTGCTTTGGCTCCCAAATGCCATCACTCAGCTCAACTAAAATCCTGCACCTGCTTCTACTCCAATCCACAATCACTCAGTCCAACCTCTAAAATCCCACACCTTGCTGCTGCTCCAATCCACAATTGCTCAGCCTCTAAAATCCCACACCCTGCTCCTGTTCCAATCCACAATCGGTCAAGCCCTGTGCCTAAAAAATTTTTGAAAAACTCAAAATTTTAGAATCACGCCGTCAATAACACAATCGCAACGCCAAGCAACTAAGAATCACAGCAATCTACAAAGATGCAGTGCCAAGCAGCTAAGAATTATGGCAGAAGCAATCCAAGGAGAAAATTTGGGAGAGAAAATCTACAAACCTGGAGACAATGATTAGGAATTTTTTGCAGTGAAATCAGGTGTGGCTGAGCGCCATTCCTCCCACTCCAGTGCTAGAATCCTAGAGAGGGCATTCCCAGCCCAAGAAAATCGCCATAGATCGCTGGAAAAACCTTTTGATTGATCGCAGGAATTTTTGATTGATCGCAAGACAAGAAAACATCAAAGCACAAAACGCTCACGTGAACCACGTGAGCTATTGTTTTAGAACACGGCGTGGTCACACGGTATTTGACCGTGTTTCAACCGTGTTTGGAGCCGTGTTTTGGAGCATTGACCGAGTCAATGAACACGGCCCGTGTTAACACGGCTGGGGGCCATGTTTGTGTCACCACGCCAACACGCCATGGTGCACGGCGTGTTTTGAAGCACTGCTGCCAGGCCATCTCCATTTTCCACGTATCCAAGTATGAGAGAGTTCCATGAAACAACATCCTTGCTGCGCATTTTTTCAAACACCTCCCTGGCCCGGTCCATGTGCCGCATTTGCCATTCATCGCAACCAGAGTGTTGGGCAGAACTATGTCATCGATCCTCCACTTCTCTGTGAATTGCAATGGGCTTCATGTATGGCTGCTTCTCTGACTCGTTTTCAGTAGCCAGACTTCCTCATGCCTTGAGAGCAGCAACATATGTAGTGGAACCTCGCTCACAGTCCATCCTAGCAAATAAATCCATGGCTTCTGAGCACTGGCCGTTCCCAACGTATCCAAGGATGAGGGAGGTCCAAGTAACAGCATTGCACTGGATCATTCTGTCAAACACATCCCTGGCGTTCTGCATGCTACCACATTCGCCATACATGTCGACTAAGGTGGTCGCCACAACTATATCGGATCCAAATCCCCCTTCTTGGAGCTTTTTGTGAATGCCTATACCTTTCTGAAGATGATGCTGCTTCTCTGACTCTGGTTCGCTGGCCAAGCCTCCACATGCCTTGAGAGCAGCCAAATAAGTCACACAGTTTGGCTCACAGTCCATGATGCTGAATAAATCCATAGCTACTGCATAGTCCCCATTCTCCACATATCTCAGTATGAGAGTGTTCCACGCCACAGCATCTTGGGAAAACATGCTTTCAAAGACCTCCCTGGCATGATGCATGCTGCCACACTTGCTATACATCTCTAGCAAGTTGGTTGCCACAACTATGTCGGTCTTAAACCCGTGCTCTTTCACTCCTTTATGAATTGTAATTCCCTTCTCAAGGTAGAGTCCTTTGTCTGACTTTTTCTCACTTGCCAAGCCTCCGCATGCCTTGAGTCCAACAATGTAGGTGAGAGAGCTTGGTTCACAGTCCATGCTGGTGAACAGGTCTAGAGCTACTGATAGATTTGCATTTTCAAAATAACCAAGCAGGAGAGAGTTCCAGGAAACAATATCCTCACTCCTCACCCCTTCAAAGACCTCTCTTCCACACATTTGTTGTACATTTCAAATGTGTGAAATCCTAAATGCACCTGGGTAATGTTGAAATTTAGCACAAATAAAGCAACCAGTAAACCCTAAACCCAAAACTAATATGAGTTCAGATTTTCACTTTAATTTTGGCTGAGTGTTGATTATGCATAATTGACCTTTTCAAGGCATATTCAGAGCTATTGCTTAAATATGTTGGTGAGCTTATTGGGGTTCAATTGGATTCGAGTGGTGATTTAATTTGTATTTGTCCATATTCCATATCTTGGTATTACGTTAATGTTGGATAAGTATATGACTCAATGATATAAGTTTAGTATTCGGGTTTCATGAAGGTAAGTTGAAAAGTGATTATTAGTTGCTCTGCAATTAATGATTGCTTATAGACTTCATTGAAGACTATTAACACTTGCTTTGCTCAATGATGATTTAACAGTTAGAGACTTGCTTTACTGGATGGTGTTGCACAGGATCATGTCGTGGTTTGCATGGTTTTCCTATATTAGTATATCAATTTTACCTTTGTCGATATCATTTGGCTGTGTTTAGTCTGTGGTATTAGATTACATTGAGTCTTGTATATGGTGAATCACTCCTTGATGATATGTTATCTGTAATTGAGTTTTGTTGAAGGTTTAGTGTCAAATACTAAGTAAAGTATCTTTGACCTTGGTTAGCTTGGTTGATAAAGAACTTTGAGTGGTGATTTTTATTAATTTTGTTCTAGTGTTAATGACATTGAAGTGATGCCTTACGTTGACATTATTGTTGTTGAAATTTAGGTGAAATGAAATGTCTTTCCATATGATTGATATTAAGTTTCATTAATTTTGATGCAAGTAGTGTTGATAACTTGGCTATAGCTTTGTATTTTTGGCATTCGTATATGTGCTAGTTAGCAACTATATTGACATTCAAATGAACTAAGTGGCAAGTTGAGTTAGTTGTGTTCTAAACAAAATTTTTTAGTAAATATTGAGCTTTAGCTTTTCTTTGAAAGTGATTTAGTCATGGACTATTCTAGCTTTACGAAAAGAAGAGTTGATAATTGATATTGAAAAAGTTAATTCTTTGTTGGATTTGTGTTGAGATATATTGATCATTGGTGATTCTTTTCACGCTTGTTATAAAGTGAGTTACGTTTTGTTATAGATAGTTTCATGGAGGACCAGTTTGATGGTCACTTATTGAACATAGCTTTATTATGCTTAACTTTTGGATTGATGTAAAAATGCTCTTTATTAGCTTTGCATTATGAAATTTAGCTTATGGATATATTGAAGAGGATATTATAAGTTGTACCATGATCTCTTCTTTAGCATTGAAGTTAGTCCATATGAAATTTGTGATCATTGTTATACAAGACTTGGCTGTAAGCTTCTTTAAGTTTTTGATTCCTTGAGTTTTTATACTCATTGTTCAATTTGTTAAGAGTTATTGGGGAAGGCATTTTAGTTTATTAGCTTTGATGTTAAAGTTAGCCTTTGCATTTAGCAATCATTGATGATTAATGATTATCATTTTGGGATAATTGATTATTCTTGTTAAAGATTTTTCTTGATTATTGCTTGTTGATATAGAATGATTTACTATTTTTTGAAATAGTGGATTCTTTCTTCAATGATTATTATAAATTTCTTCATTAATGAGATGATTGATGATCTTTCATGATAGTTAGTTATTCTTTTTGATGGCTTATAACTTTTTGCATCACCACATGGTCTTTGTGGTTTGTTCTGCATTGGTCTCTTAGGTTTAGGACATTAATAGAATGTTGCTAACTTTTGCTTAAGAAACTTAAATTCCATAGTATGGTTGACTAAGATTTATTTAGCTTAGTTAATGTGATATTTGCCATGATTGAGTGTTTGCTAGTCTTGTAACATTCATTTTGTTCTGTTGATTGTTGTTATTATTAGTTTTGATAGATTGGATATTATTTCTCTTGGGTGATATATTCATGAGCATTTTTCTTGCCAAATAATGATACTTTGTGTTTTTTGAGTTATCTTATGTAAGTAATTTAGCATGCTATCTATAATCTTTGATAGTTAAGTTTTTCATTGATTTTTCTTGATGATACACTAACTATTGAATTTTTTTGGATAGTGAATCCTATGTTTTCCAATTATATTGATCTTGATGGTTCCTGTACTATAATTCTAGTTTATTAGATGATAACTTAATTAAAATGCTTTTGTGTTCTAATCTATGATTTATTCACTGATGATTAAGTCTTTAAGATATCATTGTTTATGACTTTGATATTGTCCATTTATTGATCTTTGGGTTTGGGTTAGTATAGGTAGACTGGCTTCGGCACTTTGTATGCATGGTGAAATCTCTAATTATGGGGTAGTTACTATTGATTGGTCACATCACCTGCCTCTTTGTCGATGTTCCTTATTTCGTTACAAGGGCTGACTATGTAAACAACTCTAACTACTTGTTTACAGTAGTTTATCTAAACCTTACTGATGGGTTTAATTTCTTTTCTCAGAAGAGTTAGGGCCTTTGGCTTCTCTCTCTATATCCCTGTAGGGAGGGGCATATCACACTTTTGTAAGCTATATGACACCCAGAGTAGTAAAGTGTAAGCGACTAAATTTTCCATTCTACTTTAGTCACTTAACCACACCTCCGACCACTTAGAGGAGTCTCAATCACAACCTCCATAAGTCCATTTCAGGACTTGGGACTTGCTAGCCCCGAGAATGGCATCCATGCCACTCAACATTTGCACTTGGTCCAAGTGCTCCACATGTCCGATCCCATGACCGACACTCAAAAGTACCACTGACATGGCAGCTTGTTACGCTAAGGCCATGCCCAATCACCTTTGCCACACTGGTAGTCCAATACCACTTGTATCACAGTCTTGGCTCTCCAAGACTAGGCAAACCATCCGTGAGTGGTCATCTCAGATCCACTCCTTAGCATCCTTAGGATGCCCACCTACAAGGGGAATAGCCTTCCCCAATATCCTTCTGTCAGTCCCTACTAAGTCCCTTTCTGCCCCTGGCCGTGTTTGCCAACACTGCCACTGGATCGAGGCCCACAGGCCCGACCACTAAGTCCCACGGTCCTCTAGGACTTCCTCACCTCACGACTGTGTCCTTGGTCACTACCCCCGAGGACTGCTCCTCTTCCTTTCCACAGTCTGGGCCTTTGGGACAACATTTCAGAACACCGTGGCCTTACGCGAGCCACCTGGGTACTCTCCCCGCCTTCCGCCCTTGGGTGCTCTAGCCATGGGCTTAGAGCGAGGTTCCATTGAGCCACGCCTGGTATCAAAGTAGGTAGTGCCACCCACACTTAGACTGGGAGTATCGGCCAGTCGATCTCCCGGGGGAACTAGAGCCGGCTCTTGAACACTTCACCAAGGTACCCCACTTGTCGGTCCGTGTTCACTCTAGTCTTGGACTTCCCAGTGGTCAGCTCATCACCCAACACTAGGTCTGGCCTTCCTGGACCAAACTGGCCTTTCCTGGCCAAATGTAGCGCACGTGGTTTTGACCCTTTATCCTATGGTGATTTACCATAGGATAACACCACGAAGCGGAACCTAAACCCTCTTTGTGCCACGTGACAGATGCCACGTGTCACATGCCACGTGTCCATGCCACGTGTCCATAGGAACCCGAGGTTCAGGGCCTCGGGCCACTGAACGAAGGAACGGTGCCAAACTCCCAAGCATGGAGCCAAGGAGTGATGGAACCGAACCCCGGGGCAATTCCTGGGCATAAAGCCCAAGGGGGGAAGGGCCAAGACCCCGGGGTGACTTGGAAAATTCCTGGGGCAACCAGCTTCCCAATGCCGGGGTTAACCCCCAAAAGGGAGCCAAACGGAGTTTGGCGCTTTTTTGGCATACCGGGGGCCTAACGGGGGGATATGGGTTCTCCCCCAATTACCATGGAATGGAACTTGGGTTTAGACCCAACCCGGACCCAAAAAAAGGACAGGCCCCCAACCGGGAGCTAGATATGCCCTCAAGTTGGTCGGCCATGCCCGACTTATCTCACTTTCCCTACTAAACATTGGGAACCCCCCTTGGCCCCCCCCCCCCCCCCCCCCCCCTTGAGGAACACACGCTTTGGGCTTTCACCCCAAGCCTCCCTTAGTATCAGGAGTTAGTCTCTAGGACAAGCTTGAAACTTACTAAATATGGAATGTCCCTAGATTGCGAATTTGGACACGGGACGAACACCATTGTGTTTAGGACGATCTCTACATTCCGTAGATATGCCAAATGAGCAAATCTGGACACTTTCCATAAATAGCATTTGGGACCGAAATGAGACTAACACAAAGGGTATGATAGTGAGGGTGTTTGGCAGCACGGTAAACTATCATCCGGCGATATTGAGGGACCAATCTCAATACGCGAGGGTTCTTGTCAAGCCAGTGCAAGACAGAGCAAAAGAGAATTAACAAGCCGGGCCGAGTATGCTCAGCTAAATAGACACTTAGGAATTCCTTCCTTATGCTCATCTGGCCAAGTACAGATGCTAAGCCCAGTTTACTAACACTTGAACAAGAAGGACTAATAAAGGGTTCAGCAATACTGACCTCCTGCCATCATGGCAGTAAGGTAAGAGTGTCCGTAAAGACTAGTCGACATGTAACTTTTGATACCCGAAGTCACATTCGCGACACTCTCCCCCCCTAGGGAAGATCGACGTCCTCGTCGATGCACACTCGAGTCTAGAATACCGCCAAGGAAACAACTCTAGAAAAAGTTCACGGTATTCACACTATGTGAGAAATGCACCAACTTAAATGAGTTAAAGGGAACCTCTGTGTCTAATGCGGATGCACTACCAGCTCAGACACCTTCCGGCCGTCGCCGACAAGGAAATGACCAACGGAGTTAGCCACCCTTGCTGCTCTAGTTGTCATCCAGCTTACAAAAGTGTGATATGCCCTGCCCCAGAGACATAGAGAGAGGAGCCAGGGGCCCCAACCCTCCTGAGCAAAGAAACCAAACCCGTCGGTAAGGTTTAGATAGACTACTATAAACATGCAGTTAGAGTTGTTTACACGGTCACGCCCTTTCAACGGAATAAGGAACATCGACAGAGAGGCGGGTTATGTGACCAGTCTACAGTAGCTACCCCATGACTAGAGATTTCAACATGCACACGAAGTGCCGAAGCCAGTCTGCCTATACTGGCCCAAGTTCAAAGATCAATAGATGGACAATATCAAAGTCATAGACAATGATATCTTAAAGTCTTAATTATCAGTGTGTAAGGAACCAACTCGCCGAGGTGTCGTAGGCTAAAGGAACCCCGAAAGCATGACCAAAATGACAAAGAGTTCATTGGATGGGACCAAGTCGAAGATCGAGTCCAAGACCGACTCTAGGACCGAGTTCGAGACGGAGTCCGAGATCCGAAATCGGGTCCGAGACTGAGTCCGAGGTCGAGTCCGAGGTCGGGTCCGAGATCGGGTCCGAGATCGGGTCCGAGATCGAGTCCGAGATGGAATCCAAAGTCGGATCCGAAATCGAGTCCAAGATCGAGCCAGAGACTAAGTCCAAATACTAATACGGGTCAAGGGGTGAAAGCCCAAAGCGTGCGTCTCCCGGGGGGGGGGGGGGGGGCTGCAAGGGGTTCCAAAAGTATAGTAGGGATAGTGAGGTCCAGGAACCAGTTTAGAAGGGACTCTCCAGTGGGGCTCCCAAACTGACTTGAGGTTGGGACTGGGACCGAGGGGCCTTGGGTGGGAGTGAGCATGGACGTGGTTGGTGCCAGAGGGGCCATCCAAGGAAGTGCTCAAGAGCAGCTCCCACTCCCGAAAGGGAAACCGATTGCGGTGCTCCCGGCTCATGTGGAGTGGTGCCCCACTTGAGTACCATGCGGCTCATTGGTCCTCGCCCTTCCTAGGGGCTTGGGCCTTCCTTCGGGATGGAAGTGGGGGGCGAGAGGTACCCATACCGGGCCGCTAGGCCACGGTGTTTCGCCCCGGCGTCCCGAAGCAAGTGTTGCACCCAAGACTTGGGATTTAGAGGGTCCCATGATCAAGTCTTGTGGTACCAAAGGATGTTAGGAACCTGGAAGCTTGGTGTGCTTGGCTGCTTGTGCTTGCGGGGAGTGTAGCCGAACCTTAAGTCCAGTCTAACCCAGGGAGGGGGATTGGGAGTGATTTGGGAATCCGTGGATGGATGGCTAACACTCCGTTGCTTGTGCAGTGAGTAGCTGAGACCAAGTAGGAGCTGGTACCATAGGCGAGAACCTTGGCAAGGGAACTTAGCAAAAGCCAAGGCGGTGTTGGACGGATAGACGAGGTAAGCTGGCAAATTGGAAAGGAAAAATTTGTGGCTTACAATTTGGTATCGGAGCCTTTTCCTCAGTTCTAGCGAAGGATAGAGGCGGATTGCTGGGAGATGGCAAGGGTAGGGCGTAAGCGAACCCAGGCGGAGACGGAACCTCCGCTAGAGCTGGAGCCTCCGGTTGAACAAGAGGCTATGGATGAGGAATCCTTGCATGAGGAGGACTCCAGTGAGGAAACTTCCAAATAGGAGTCCGGTGGCGAGGTTCGGTCGTCCAAGGCTCGATTGGACGTGCTAGAAGGACAGTTGGCACAGACCAATGCCCTGCTGGAGACTCTCGTATGCAAGTTAAAGCGTGACGAGAAGCGGAAGAAAAAGCGAAAGACTGCGGATGCTGGCAGCGCAGAAGGTGCGGACCCTTCGGCAGGGACTGAGGCAAAACCAGACAAGGTCGAACAGACCGAAGTGGAATCAGTGCCTCAGGCAGTTCCCAAGTACAAACCAAAGCCCCCACCGGTGTTCAAGGGAGTGAACGACTATAAGGTTGTGGAGGATTGGTTTTACGATATGGAGGACTACTTCCGAGCGTTGCGGTTACCGGGCTCGGAGAAGGTCCCATGTGCAAAACCATACTTGGCAGATAATGCCAAGTCTTGGTGGAGAATAACGGAGGCCAACGAAGGACCGGTGGCCACCTGGGACATGATGAAGGCGAGGATCCGTGCAACATACGTTCCTCCGAATGCCACTCTGCATCTGAGAGATGAGCTGAGTAGGCTGAAGCAGACTGGAACCATCCAGGAATATGTGAATGGGTTCATGGCAAAGAGGATACTTGTCATGGACATGGGGATATGGATGCGTTCCATGCCTTTATATCAAGTTTGCAAACCTGGGCTCGCGGTGAGGTGATGCGCTGGAACCCGACCAACTACAAGGAAGCGTTGGATGCGGCCATCAAGGTGCATTTCAACGATAACCTGCGAAAGGGGAACACGACGGGGTCGGGATCCACGTTTCACAAAGGGGCCAAACCGAGGGGAACATATAGCAAGGGGAAATTCAAGAAGAGTTTCTCTAAGAATGAGTCCTCGGGGTTCCGGAAAGGCAAATCTGGTGGCCAGTGAGCGAGTACGTGGGGGAGTCAAGCGAAAAAAGACAAACCCACGGATAAGAAGGCCAAGTCGTATAGCAGCGTGGGAAACAACGTATGCTACAACTGCGGCGAAGCGGGACACTTCTCGAGGGAATGTCCCTACCCGAAGAAGGCCAGAGCCAATATGGCCATCAAGTCGGGTGAAGTCCAAACTGAGGTATGTGATCCAGTCCCTAACTCAAAGTTACTCATTACACGAGCAACTTTGGTAGAGAGTCGTTCGCGACATCTACTAGCCCTCCGAGGGAAGCTCGGAGGTAGCTTTGTTAAGATCCTTATTAACACAGGTGCTTCGGATAATTTTGTGGCTGCAGACATAGTCCGGCAAGCCGGACTAACGGTGCAGCAGCTAGGCGAACCAAGGACTATAGAGTTTGTTTAGGGTAGCCAAAGCACCGATGAGGTACTTCGACAAGCGAGAGTTGAAGTGGGGACATGGAAAGTGGACATGGATTTCACCGTCTTGGACATGGCGGGATTTGACGTGATCTTCGGAATGGATTGGTTTAATCGGTTCGTGGTAGCCCTGCATGGACAACGTAGGAACCTTGTGGTATTGGCGAATGCCCAAGGAAGAAGATCTAGGGTGGAGGCCCAGGATCTAAAGGTAGGGCAAAGCAAGGCCAAAGAGTCATGCTTAAACCTGGTGTCCACGAGAGGACAACTCACTAGAGGAACTAAGGTAGCCTTTTTGTGCTTACTCTCGGTGAAGAGTGACAAAAAGACAAGAACGGAAGAAGTACCTTTAGTGATCCAGCAGGTGCTGGACCAATTCCAGGATACCATGCCGGAGGAGCTACCGGCGGGGTTGCCCCCCGCACGACCGATAGAACATAAGATTGAGCTGGTCGAGGGTGCTGAGGCGGTGGTTTGTCCACCCTATCAATTGAACGAAAAAGAACTCAAGGAGCTCAAGAGCCAACTCGAGGAGTTGGTGGACAAAGGGTATGTTAGGTTGAGCAAGTTGCCGTATGGGGCGCCGGTGCTATTTGTGAAAAAGAAAGATGGATCTATGCGCATGTGCATAGACTACCGGTTGCTCAACAAGTATACCAAGAAGAATAAGTACCCTTTGCCAAGGATCGAGGACCTGTTCGATAGGTTGGGAAAGGCAAAATACTTCTCGAGGATTGACCTAAGGTCAGGATACTACCAGATCAGGGTAGCCGAGGAAGATGTCGAGAAGACAACCTGTCGAACGAGGTATGGGAGCTTTGAGTTTCTGGTGATGCCCTTTGGGCTGTGCAATGCGCCGGCAACGTTTTCGGCGTTGATGAACCACATATTTGTACCCTATCTGGATCACTTCGTGGTCGTCTATATCGATGATATCCTGATCTATAGCGAGACACTAGAGGAGCATGCCGAACACTTGGCGAAGGTGTTTGAGAAACTAAGGGAACACAAACTGTATGCTAAAGAGAGCAAATGTGACTTTGCTCAACAAGAGGTAAAGTTTCTCGGGCATGTGGTGGGCCAGGACGGGCTCAAGGTGGATCCGGAGAAGGTCCAAGCGATCCAGGAATGGGAGCGACCTTCAAATGTACATGAGTTGAGGGCGTTCTTGGGGCTATGCAACTACTATCGAAAGTTTATCAGACACTATTCGAGAGTAGCCCTGCCCTTAACGGACCAAACCGGAAAAGGGAAGATGGTATGGACAGCGGAATGCGAGGCGGCATTCGTCCACCTCAAAGGGAAGTTGAGGAAGGCTCCGGTGTTGGCATTACCAGATTTTGGTAAGGACTTTGAGGTAGACACGGATGCTTCGGACTTTGCGTTGGGCGCAGTTTTGAAGCAAGACAACCATCCAGTAGCGTTCTTCTCGAAGAAGTTGGACAAGGCTCAACGGAAGTGGCCTGCCCACGAGAAGGAATGTTG
>NW_003314364.1:197724-228744 GCF_000143415.4 Selaginella moellendorffii | reverse complement strand
TATCCAGTAGGTAGTGCCACCCACACTTGGACTGAGAGCATCGACCATTCGATCTCCCAGAGGAACTAGAGCTGGCCCTTCAACACTTCACCAAGCTACCCCGCTTGTCAGTCTGTATTCACTCTAACTTTGGACTTCCCAGTGGTTATCCCATCACCCGACACCTGGGTACAACCTTCCTGGGACAAACTGGCCTTTCTTGGCCAAACTAGCTCCATTGGAGTCCTCTCCCTACTATACTTTTGGAGCTTACCAAACCCCCCAGGGTCTGGGAGACGAATGCTTTGGGCTTTCACCCCCTCAGACTCGAACTCAAACTCGAACTCGGACTCAGACTCGGGCTTGGGCTCGGTCTCGGCCTCGGCATCGGTCTCGGTCTCGGTCCCAGTTTGGGTCTTGGGCTCGGTCTCGGTCCCGGTCCTGGTCTCAATCTCGACTTCAGACTCCATCTCGGGTCCTTCTCAGACTCCATCTTGGACTCCATCTCAGACTCCATCTCAAGTCCATCTCGAACTCCATCTTGGGTCCATCTCGGATTCCATCTCGGGTCCATCTTGGACTCCATCTTGGTCCATCTTAGACTCCATCTTGGACTCCATCTTCAGTCCATCTCGGTCCATCTCGGTCTCCATCTCGGACTCCACCTCGGACTCCATCTCAGACTCCTCTTGTGTCTCTTTTCTAGGGACTCACTTATTGCTTGCTTTGTGCTTGTTCCTCGAGCACTTTGTTGGGAGTTCTACTCTCAACCTTTCAAGTCGGAGCTTTTAGTCCAAACGTGTTACGTTCATTTGGCTTTCGCTTCGGCCACTACCACGTGGCACCCTTTCGGCTCCACTTTGGGGCCTAGGGATTTCGTGTCTCACATTGGTGTTGATGGCAATGAAGCAATACCTTATTGTTGACATTGTTGATGTTGAGATTTGAATGAAATAAGATGTTTCTCCATAGGATTGATATTGAGTTTCATTAGTCTTGATGAAGATAATATTGATGATTTGGCTATAGGTTTGTGTTATTGACATTCATGCATTTTCTACTTAGTATTTATGTTAGCGTTCAAATGAGCTGAGTGGCAAGTTTGAGTTAGTTGTATTCTAGATAAGACTATTTAGTAGGGGTTGAACTTTGGTTTTTTTCTGAAAAGTAATTTAGGTGTAAACTATATGTAAGCCACAAATTTTTCCTTTTCAATTTGCCAGCTTACCTCATCTATCCAACCAACACTGCCTTGGCTTTAGCTAAGTTCCCTTGCCAAGGTTACTACCTATTGTACCAGCTTTTACTTGGTCCTACTTGGTTTTAGCTACTCACTGCACGAGTACAGAGCGTTAACCATCCATCCATGGATTCCCAAATCTGTCCCAATCCCCCTCCCCGAGTTAGACTAAACTTAAAGTTCGGCTACACTCCCTGCAGGCACAAATAGCCAAGCACACCAAGTCTCCAGGTTCTTAACATCCCTTAGTACAACAAAACTTGATCATGGGACCCTCTAAATCCTAAGCCTTGGGTGCAATACTTGCTTCAGATGCCGGGGGGAAACACCGTGGCCTAACATCCTGATATGGGTACCTCTACCCCCCCCCCGCCCAACTTCCATCCCAAAGGGAAGGCCCAAGCCCCTAAGAAGGGCGAGGACCAATGAGCCGCAAAGTACTCAAGTGGGGCACCACTCCACATGAGCCAAGAGCACCGCAGTCAGTTTCCCTTCTGGGAGTGGGAGCTGCTCTTGAGCACTTCTTTGGGTGACTCCTCTGGCACCCTCCGAGTCTATGCTCACTCCCACCCAAGGCCCCTCAGCCCCAGTCTCAACCTTAAGTCAGTTTAGAAGCACCACTGGAGAGTTCATTCAAGACTGGTTCCTAGACCTCACTATCCCTACTATACTTTTGGAACCCCTTGCAGGCCCCCCCCCCCCCCGGAGAAAAATGCTTTGGGCTTTCACCCCCCAACCTGGATTAATACTCAAACTTGGGTTCAAACTTGATCTTGGACTTGATCTCGGACCCCACCTTAGACTTGGTCTCGGACTAGATCTCGAACTCGATCTCGAACATGATCTCGGACTCGACCTTGGACTCGACCTCGGACTCGGTCTCGGACCCGATCTCGGATCTTGGACTCTGTCTCAAACTCGGTCTCAAAGTCAGCCTCGGACTCAATCCCGGACTCTATCTCGAACTCAGTCTCAGAGTCGGTCTTGGACTCAATCTCAGACTCGGTCCTATCCGATGAACTCTTTATCTTTTTGGTTGTGCTTTCGGGGATCCTTTAGCCTACAACACCTTGGGGAGTTGGTTCCACCATGCGCAATGGAAGCGTGGTGGATTGTAACCAACTAAAGAGAATGACTCGAAAGGCGCTCTATAAGGGTTCAAATATAGAGGGAAAGGGCCCATAAACAAGAGTGCACCCTCTTTTCTAATTGGTTAAGGGTCTTGGGATATTTGGGGTTAAGCGTCCTTGGGTTTGAATAGTACTGGGTTGGGTAACCTCCCAGGAAGTCCAAACTCATGAACTTACACTTGGTATCAAAGAGGTCTCAAGTCCAACTCTGTTGATTGACATCTGGCAAGGGTTCAATATGCTCTAGTTGGGCTGGTAGGGTGTCAAGAGACCAAGGCTCTTGGAAGAGCCACGGCTCTTAACTTCCATTCACAAGGGCGTGAATTTGCAAGGAAGCATGGTGCATGGTGGGTTGGGTGACATTTTAGGAAGTCCAAATTGAGGAGCTTACACTATACTAACTTTTTGAGAGGAAAAGTTAGTGATTGATATTGAAAATGTTGAGTCATTATTAGATTTGAGTTGGGGATATATTGATCATTGATGAATCTTTTTATGCTTGTTGTAAAGTGAATTATGTTTTGCTATAGATAAACTCATGGAGTATCATTTGGTGATCACTTGTTGAGCATAACTTCGCTGTGCTTAGCTTTTAGATTGATGCAGACATACTCTTCATTAGCTTAGGCATTATAAAGTTTGATTTCTGGATGTGTTGAGGAGGATGTTATGGGTTGTACCATGATTTCTTCTTTAGCATTGAAGTTAATTCATACAAGACTCGTGATCATTATTAGGCGAGACTTGGCTATAGACTTCTTCAAACTTTTAATTTTTTGAGTTTTATGCTCATTTTTCCATTTATTAAAAGTTGTTGGGGAAGGCATTTTTGGCTCATTAACTTCGATGTTAAAGTTAATATGTGCATCTGACAATCATTGGTGACGATTGACTATCATCTAGGATAGTTGATTATCTTTGTCTAAGGTTTTGCTTAACTATTATTGATCTAAGAATTATTTACCATTCTTCAGGATGGCAGATTCTTTTTCAATGATGATTATGCATCTCTTTATTAATGAGATAATAGATAATCTTTCATTATAATTAGTTATTCTTTTTGATAGCTTATGGGTATTTGTATTACCACATATTCTTTATGGTTTGCTCTGGATTGGTCTTTTGGGTTTGAGACATCGGTAGGATGTTGCTAACACTTGTTTAAGCAATTTGAATTCTTTCATATTATTGACCGAGATTTATTCAAATTAGCTAGTGTGAATGAATCAATGTTTGGTGATCTTACCACATTCATTTTTTTCTGTTGATTGTTGCTCAAGTTACTTCTAATAAATTAGGATGTTATTTCCTTTGGATGATACATTCGCAAGATTTATTCACTAATAATTAAGTCTCTAAAATATCATTGCCTATAACTTTGATATTGTCCATTGTAAGCGACTAAAATTTTCCATTCTACTTTAGTCACTTAACCACACCTCTGACCACTTGGAGGAGTCTCATTCACAACCTCCATAAGTCCAATCCAGGACTTGGGACTTGCTAGCCCCGAGAATAGCATCCATGCCACTCAACATTTGCACTTGGTCCAAGTGCTCCACGTGTCCGATCCCATGACCGACACTCAAAGGTACCACCGACATAGCAGCCCGTTACGCTAAGGCCATGCCCAATCACCTTTGCCACACTGGTAGTCCGTTACCACTTGCATCACAGTCTTGGCTCTCCAAGACTAGGCAAACCATCCGTGAGTGGTCATCTGAGATCCACTCCTTAGCACCCTTAGGATGCCCACCGACAAGGGGAATAGCCTTCCCCAATATCCCTCTGCCAGTCCCCACTAAGTCCCTTTCTGCCCCTGGCCGTGTTTGCCAACACTGCCACTGGATCGAGACCCACAGGCCCGACCACTAAGTCCCACGGTCCTCTGGGACTTCCTCACCACACGACTGTGTCCTTGGTCACTACCCCAGAGGACTGCTCCTCTTCCTTTCCACAGTCTGGGCCTTTGGGGCAACATTTCGGAACACCGTGGCCTTACGCGAGCCACCTGGGTACTCTCCTCGCCTTCTGCCCTTAGGTGCTCTAGCCATGGGCTTAGAGCGGGTTCCGTTGAGCCACACCAGGTATCCAAGTAGGTAGTGCCACCCACACTTGAACTGGGAGCATCGGCCAGTCGATCTCCCGGGGGAACTAGAGCCGGCTCTTGAACACTTCACCAAGCTACCCCGCTTGTCAGTCCGTGTTCACTCTAGTCTTGGACTTCCCAGTGGGCAGCTCATCACCCAACACTGGGTCCGGCCTTCCTGGGCCAAACTGGCCTTTCCTGGCCAAACTGGCTCCACTGCAGTCCTCCCCCTACTATACTTTTGGAGCTCACCAAACCCCCCAGGGTCTGGGAGACGAACGCTTTGGGCTTTCACCCTCTCAGGCTCCGGACTCGGACTCGGACTCGGACTCGGACTCGGACTCGGACTCGGCCTCGGCCTCGGTATCGGCCTCGGTCTCGGTCTCGGTCCCGATCTCGGTCTCGGTCTCGGTCTCGACTTCGGACTCCATCTCGGACTCCATCTCGGACTCCATCTCGGACTCCATCTCGGGTCCATCTCGGACTCCATTTCGGGTCCATCTCGGACTCCATCTCGGGTCCATCTCGGACTCCATCTCAGACTCCATCTTGGGTCCATCTCGGACTCCATCTCAGACTCCATCTTGGGTCCATCTCGGGTCCATCTCGGACTCCATCTCGGACTCCACTTCGGACTCCATATCGGACTCCACTTCGGACTCCAACTCGGGTCCATCTCGGACTCCACTTCGGACTCCAACTCGGGTCCATCTCGGACTCCACTTCGGACTCCAACTCGGGTCCATCTCGGACTCCACTTCGGACTCTAACTCGGGTCCATCTCGGGTCCACCTCGAACTCCATCTCGGACTCCATCTCGGACTCCATCTCGGACTCCATATCGGACTCCATTTCGGGTCCATCTCGGACTCCATCTCGGACTCCACTTCGGGTCCATCTCGGACACTTCCACGTGTCATGTGTTGGTCCTTTTGGGTCCCTTTTTAGAGCCTCGCTTATGGCTCGCTTCGTGCTCATTCCTCGAGCACTTTGTTGGGAGTTCCACTCCCGCTCTCGACCTTTCAAGCCGGAGCTTTTAGTCCAAACGTGTTACGCTCGTTTGGTTTTCGCTTCGGCCACTACCACGTGGCACCCTTCCAGCTCCACTTTGGGGCCTAGGGATTTTGTGTCTCACAACTCCACCACCCATAGACGAAGTTCGATGTCCTCATCGAACGGTAAACCATTTTATAAAGTAACACCCGCATGTGATACCATTTCCATCCGTGGCACCTAGCCAATATTTGTCGATGGTTTGACATTGAAGGCTCACCATGCCTTCTCCATATTCGTCAATGGTTTGACACCAAAGGCTCACCATGCCTTGCCCATCCTCTAAGGAGGGTAGTCTCTCCAACTTAGAGACTGATTGGACCACATGTAGTGGTTCTCTCCTTTTATTGGTTTAGTTCTCGCTAAACCTCTTAGAGACCCTTCTCTAAGTCAATCCCACTACTCCTTCTCGAGTAGTCTTAATTTCCATCTATGGAATGTTTGCACCTTGGAACTTTTACTCTTTGCCTTCTGGAAGACAATTTCCTAGGTGTCTCCAACACCTTGCATTGCACTTTTTGTGCAACTCCACTTCCCCATCTTAGGAAGTTCTTTACTTGAGGGCACCATCATCCTCCTTCTATTTCGTGCCACCTTGGGCACTAAGTTCCATTTATCATACTTTGTGCTAGGGCTGTCCATGGCCCTATCATTTGGCTACCTTACCGCTCCCTCCCTTGGAGCTTCCACTTTCGCCAAATCGGAGCAATTCGGAATCCATCCTTGGAAACACACTTCCTTTCCCGCAATTTGTTAGCGTCCAACACATTAGTGTTCCTCGCCTAACTTTGCCACTTGGATTCCTTCCAAGGGATTCCACGGCCCTATCTTGGCCACTCATCTTTTGCTCCTATCCATTGATTGTTGCACCAAGCAACACCGAATCTCTACCTCCCTGCTTGAGGTATTCTTTTGATTCCATAGCAAAGGCTCTGCTTTGCCAATACTAGGGTGTTCACCCCTAGTAAGTCTCTTTAGCATCTTCTGCTGTGGGCTTTATCCACGGCCCAACTTTGTGACCCTCCCATGGGTCTCTTTAGAGACTACTTTCCTTGGACACACTATGCCATCGCAATGACATAGCTCATTTCCCTAAGGTGCTTTACCCACTTGGTCACCTTGACCAAGCCACACCATCATCAATAGTTCAAATCAACACTTTGAACTAGGAACCTTATTCCTTAGCCCAAACAAGGACCGCGTCCTTATTTAGCCACAAGATCACCTAGTGATCTCACCTCGGCACCTTAACATGGTTGCCAATAGGTACTAGGTCTTCCAGACCTTTAACTTGTTAACTACGACCCCGGGGGCATCCCCCACACTTGGCGGTGCGCCCAAGCCAGCCCTTCCGGCCAAGGGTCCTTAGCAACTGAGACTGGGTGTCCCCATCTCATTCACCACGTCCTTGGTGCCACTTGCACCAAAGTGTTCAAGTTAGATATGCTGAGCCACACTAAGCAATCTAACCGTGCATCACGACTCCGAGGCATCCCTCGCTTGGCGGTGTGCCCAAACCAGTCTCCCCACTGAGAGTCCATGACCACCGAAATATGAGTGTCCCCATATTCCAAACCATCACCACGCCCTAGTGATTTGGGACTCGAACCCAAGCACTAGAGGGTCGGGACTCGAACCCAACCTCCGTATATGCATCTACGGATGGCATCACACAAGATGCCTGGCGTGACTCCCCACGCCGGTGCACCAACTTATACTTAAAGCGCGCTATAGATCACAGCTTAGGAACCTAGTTCCTCCACACTGCCAAGTCCTCTCACTTGACATGTCTGTGATCATGCATGGACTCCTCCATGCTCGGCCCCATGGCCCACCCTTTTTGAAGTTATCACCTTCAACTAGGGTATTTATTCCCCCCGACTTGCCAACCTCACTTGGCATGTCCTCCGACCACTGTAACATGGTTCCTGCATAAGCGCGAAAGTCCTTGGTCATCGACTTTCGTTCAAAGCCCTCTCTTTGAACACTTGGGAACTACTTCCCTAACCTTGACAGCCTTGCCTCATGGCAAGCTTTAAGACCACGCTTCTGCTGCGCCACTCTGATTTCGCGCGTTCTATGAACCATCTACACTTGGCCTTTCTAGGTACTAAGTCACCTAGAATCGTCTTTGGGAACCTTGAAGGAACTCTGTCCCTTAGCTTGCTAAGGCCTCCCTTTTTGCAAGCTTTCCAATTGCCACATAGTCTAACATGGACAATTCCATATTTTAAACTCTCCATGGCATCATAGTTGCTAGCGGCAACACCCTCGAGCCCCCACTTGATTCTCCACTCCCAGCTGGCATAACCAACCTTGGTTATGCCCTTCGATTCCTGTGGTTCGGTTCTATCCCCTTACTTCTTGCTTTTGGCTTCACACCTTTCCTTCGGTCATTCTCCTCCAGACCAGGAGGATAGCTTTGCACTTTCTATCATGCCTTAGCAAGTATTCTTAGGGATGAACCTACCCAATAGCCTAGGGAGTGGTTCCTCAATCCGGGTATGCTCACCTTATAATCCCACACACTGGGATTACATTGTTGCTTATGGGCCTTTACATGCCCATCACTAGCCTTGCCAAAATTCCATTTTTGGCTTTGTCCAACTTGGGTAGACAGTCCTCTCCTGTCTCCGCAACCTTGGACATTTGGATAGCACCTTCTATCCATCATTCGCTAGGGACTTAGTCCCTTGGGCTTTATCCATTGCCCTCGTGACATTAAACACCACGTTCTGGTGTTCTAGAGTGTTCGGGTGTCCCAATGATGGCTTTCTTGACAATGAGTATTTCCTTTTATGACATTGACTTACTATATCGCAACATAAGCAACTTATCCCCCGTAAGGGTATATCCGACTTCCCTATGCTAGAAGTCTTGGGTAGCTACCTTCTACCCGTTTAACCAGTTATTTTGCACTTCTTGCTTAGTTGCCTCATAGTTGTCAAGTCCTATTACTCATTGCTTGGTGCTTTCACACCTCCATCATTATCTGGGTCACCACACTCCAACTGCATGCTCTGCAGCTTAGGCTATGCCATTCCCATTTCCATTGGGATTCCTTTGGCAAGGGGTTCTCATGAACCCACTAACATAGCCTCAAGGTATCACACCTTGGCACATTTGGTGTCTCCACACCATCGGCTCCACGAGCCTACCTCTATGACACTTCCCCTTCGTGTTTAAGTCTTTGCCAAGACCAACACCGCTCTTTCTCATGCCAACCATCTATTAGCACTGCACCATAGAGGTCACACACAACTTTGTGTCAAAGTTGTTTTCTTCTGGGAACACCTTTCCCATAACTTTAGCATGGCACATTTTGCCATCGATGAGATACCCTCTGTTCTCATCCTTGGATCCTATGATCCCCCCCCCATCCTTCATGGGGTGCAACACACCTCAGTCCAAATGCTTCAATCAGTCCTTTTAGGACCTTTCCTTGACTCTACTTGAGTCATCCAGCAGTTTTGGACTTGGTTCATCCACAGACCCGTAAGGTCCTACTTGTGAGGCACTAGCTCACTGGAATACACTTCTTGCATTCCTGTCCTACTCAAAAGGACTATTTTCACAAGTGTTACTCCGACACTTGATTTTGTCCTCTGGGGGCAACCTTTGCCCCTTAGGACTACTTGTCCATGTGATGAGAACACCAACTCATCCACTTAATACACCCCCAACTCCTTGGGTTGTTCCAGCATTTATTAGAGGTAGCCCCGGCTACCTTTTCAAGGACTTGAGTCCTCTTCCGTATTTGACCTCCCACGGTCATTACTTCTGGTCTCACATTCATGAGCACCAACCTCAACTATATGAGGAAAATCTTGTGACTCCTTTATTGCTTTGGAGTCTTTATCTTTCCCGTGATCCCAACTGTAGTTGTTTACCACAACTACATTAGCCAGTTTGCTAAGTCAAACGCTCATCTGGATCACATCCTCAACTCTTTGAGGAAATCCATATACTGTTCCCAAGATCCCAAAGTCGTTCCATTATTGGCCCTTTTCTATCCACCACCTCGTCTACAAGTTCACACATGAACTGTAATAGAGAGCCATGTCTTCCCGACTTGCTACTCCTCAAGGATAGGCCCACCCCTCGGACCTTCCGATGCCGACACTAGTGGTAATATACTTGAGCACCAATAAAAGTCGGACTAAGGAACAGCTCCGATACCAAATTGTAAGCGACTAAAATTTTCCATTCTACTTTAGTCACTTAACCACACCTCTGACCACTTGGAGGAGTCTCATTCACAACCTCCATAAGTCCAATCCAGGACTTGGGACTTGCTAGCCCCGAGAATAGCATCCATGCCACTCAACATTTGCACTTGGTCCAAGTGCTCCACGTGTCCGATCCCATGACCGACACTCAAAGGTACCACCGACATAGCAGCCCGTTACGCTAAGGCCATGCCCAATCACCTTTGCCACACTGGTAGTCCGTTACCACTTGCATCACAGTCTTGGCTCTCCAAGACTAGGCAAACCATCCGTGAGTGGTCATCTGAGATCCACTCCTTAGCACCCTTAGGATGCCCACCGACAAGGGGAATAGCCTTCCCCAATATCCCTCTGCCAGTCCCCACTAAGTCCCTTTCTGCCCCTGGCCGTGTTTGCCAACACTGCCACTGGATCGAGACCCACAGGCCCGACCACTAAGTCCCACGGTCCTCTGGGACTTCCTCACCACACGACTGTGTCCTTGGTCACTACCCCAGAGGACTGCTCCTCTTCCTTTCCACAGTCTGGGCCTTTGGGGCAACATTTCGGAACACCGTGGCCTTACGCGAGCCACCTGGGTACTCTCCTCGCCTTCTGCCCTTAGGTGCTCTAGCCATGGGCTTAGAGCGGGTTCCGTTGAGCCACACCAGGTATCCAAGTAGGTAGTGCCACCCACACTTGAACTGGGAGCATCGGCCAGTCGATCTCCCGGGGGAACTAGAGCCGGCTCTTGAACACTTCACCAAGCTACCCCGCTTGTCAGTCCGTGTTCACTCTAGTCTTGGACTTCCCAGTGGGCAGCTCATCACCCAACACTGGGTCCGGCCTTCCTGGGCCAAACTGGCCTTTCCTGGCCAAACTGGCTCCACTGCAGTCCTCCCCCTACTATACTTTTGGAGCTCACCAAACCCCCCAGGGTCTGGGAGACGAACGCTTTGGGCTTTCACCCTCTCAGGCTCCGGACTCGGACTCGGACTCGGACTCGGACTCGGACTCGGACTCGGCCTCGGCCTCGGTATCGGCCTCGGTCTCGGTCTCGGTCCCGATCTCGGTCTCGGTCTCGGTCTCGACTTCGGACTCCATCTCGGACTCCATCTCGGACTCCATCTCGGACTCCATCTCGGGTCCATCTCGGACTCCATTTCGGGTCCATCTCGGACTCCATCTCGGGTCCATCTCGGACTCCATCTCAGACTCCATCTTGGGTCCATCTCGGACTCCATCTCAGACTCCATCTTGGGTCCATCTCGGGTCCATCTCGGACTCCATCTCGGACTCCACTTCGGACTCCATATCGGACTCCACTTCGGACTCCAACTCGGGTCCATCTCGGACTCCACTTCGGACTCCAACTCGGGTCCATCTCGGACTCCACTTCGGACTCCAACTCGGGTCCATCTCGGACTCCACTTCGGACTCTAACTCGGGTCCATCTCGGGTCCACCTCGAACTCCATCTTGGACTCCATCTCGGACTCCATCTCGGACTCCATATCGGACTCCATTTCGGGTCCATCTCGGACTCCATCTCGGACTCCACTTCGGGTCCATCTCGGACACTTCCACGTGTCATGTGTTGGTCCTTTTGGGTCCCTTTTTAGAGCCTCGCTTATGGCTCGCTTCGTGCTCATTCCTCGAGCACTTTGTTGGGAGTTCCACTCCCGCTCTCGACCTTTCAAGCCGGAGCTTTTAGTCCAAACGTGTTACGCTCGTTTGGTTTTCGCTTCGGCCACTACCACGTGGCACCCTTCCAGCTCCACTTTGGGGCCTAGGGATTTTGTGTCTCACATCCATATATTGATCTTTGAGTTTGGGCCAATATAGGCAAACTGGCTTCGACATTTCATGTGCATGGTGAAATCTTTAGTCATGGGATAGTTACTATCGATTGGTCACATCACTCGCCTCTCTCTTGATGTTCCTTATGTTGTTCCAAAAGGCGTGACTATATAAACAACTCTAACTACTTGTTTACAATAGTCTATTTAAATTTTACTGACGGGTTTGGTTTCTATGCTTATGAGGGTTGGGGCCTTTGGCTTCTTTCTCTACATCTCTACAGGTAGGGGTGTATCACACTTTTGTAAGCTGGGTGACACCCAAAGTAGCAAGGGTGGCTAACTCCATTAGTCATTTCCTTGTCAGCAACAATTGGAAGGTATTTGAGTTGGTAGCGCATTTGTGTTAGAAAAAGAAGTTGCCTCCTAACTCATTTAAGTTAGTGCATTTCTCACAAAGTCTAAATACCATAAACTTTTTCTAGAGTTGTTTTCTTGGCAATGTTCTAGATTAGAATATATATTGGCAAAGACGTCAATCTTCTCTAAGGGGGGAGAGTGTCATAAATGTGACTTTGGGTATCGAAAGTTATCTATTGACTAGTCCTTTCGGATATTATTTCCTTACTATCACAATGGCAGGAGGTTAATATTACTAGACCCTTTATCAGTCCCTCTTGTTCAAGTGTTAATAAATTGAACTTAGCATCTGTACTTGGCCGAACAAACATAAGGAAGGAACTCCTAAGTGTCTATTTAGCCAAGCATACTTGGCCCAACTTATTAGTTCTCTTTTGCTTTGTTTTACACTAGCTTGACAAGAACTTTTACGTATTGAGACTAGTCCCTCAATATTGCCAGATAATAGCTTACCATATCTGCCAAACACCCTCATTATCATACACTTTGTGTTAGTATCATTCGATTCTAATTATTATTTATGGAAAGTGTCTAGATTTGCTAATTTAGCATATCTACGAAATGTAGAGATTGTCCTAAACACAATGGTGTTCATCCGATGTCCAAATTCATAATTTAGTGCCATTCCATATTTAGTAAGTTTTGACTTAGTCCCAGAAACTAACTCCTGGTACTAAAGGTGGCTAAGGGTGAAAGCCCAAAGCCTGTGTTCCTTAGGGGGGGGGGGTATGACTGACCAATTTGAGGCATATCCTAGCTCCCACTTGTGTGCCTATCCTTGTTCTATGTCCAGCTTGGGTCTAAGCCCAAGTTCCACACCATGCGAGCTGGTGGAGTATCTATATCCTCACGTTAAGCCACCGGTATGTTGAAATAGTGCCAAATTCCATTTGGCTCCATTTTGCATGCTAGTTTTGGCATTGGGATGTTGAATACTTTATGACTGTTCTAAGTCACTCTGTGCTCCTGTCCCTCCACTCTTTGGGTTGTATACTTGGGAGTTACTCCATACTTCAGTACCTTTGCTCCTTGTCACTCCATGCTCCTATCCCTCCATTCCTTGGGTTGTATACTCGAGAGTTGCTCCGTACTCCAGTACCTTCATTCCTTGGCTCCATGCTTAAGAATTTGGCTCCATTTCTTCATTCGGTGGCCCAAGACCCTGACACTCAGGTTCTACACCATTGTTTTTTGAACATATGGTATGTAGCATGTGGCATTTGACATGTGGCATATAGAGGGTTTAGATTCCACATCTTATGGTAAATCACTATAGGATAAATAGTCAAAACCACATATACTACAACAACCCTAACATATATTATGGATAAATGGAATTTAGTGCTTAGAATGGCATGAAATAGAAAAGAGGATAATGGTGCCCTTAAATAAAGAACTTTCTAGAATAGGGAAGTGGAGTTTGTATAACCTGCCCACAAAATTTACTTGAGAAGTCAAAATTAAAGTTCTAAAGTGCTATAGTTATGTAATAAAAGCTGAATGAGTAGCAGGATTGAGATATAAAAGGTTTCTCTAACGAGTTTAGCGAAAACTAAACAAAAAAAGGGGAAGGACAACTATTTATGATTAGATGAGTCTCTAAGTTGGAGAGACTATACTCCTTAAATGTCGCAAATGTAACTTCGGGTATCGAAAGATACTTGTCGGCCAATCCTTACGGACACTCTTTCCTTACTGCCACGACAGCAGGAGGTCAGTACTGCTGGTTCCCTTTATTAGCCCCTCTTGTCCAAGTGTTAGTAAACTGGACTTAGCATTTCTACTTGGCTGGATGGACATAAGGTAGGAAATCCTATGTGTTTCTAGCTGAGCATACTCGGCCTGGCTCTTAGTTCTCTTTTGCTCTGTCTTGCACTGGCTTGGCAAGAACCCTCACGTATTGAGACTAGTCCCTCAATATCGCCGGATGATAGCTTACCATGTCTGCCAAACACCCTCACTATTATGCCCTTTGTGTTAATCTCATTTCGGTCCCAAATGCTATTTATAGAAAGTGTCTAGATTCACTCATTTGGCATATCTACGGAATGTAGAGGTCGGCCTGAACACAATAGTGTTCGTCCCATGTCCAAATTCGCAATCTAGCGCCATTACATATTTAGTAAGTTTCAAGCTTGTCCCAAAGACTAACTCCTGGTACTAAGGGAGACTTGGGGTGAAAGTCTAAAGCATGTGTTCCTCAAGGGGGGGGGGGGCTGTGGGGGGTTCCAAATGTATAGTAGGGATAGTGGTTAGAATGCATGTCCGACCACTTGAGACATTAGTTTGGCTCCCGCTGGGCTGTGTCGCTCCTTGTTTTGCATCCGGCTTGGGTCTAAGCCCAAGCTCCATGCTGCTCTAGTCGATGGGGTACCCTCCTCCTCGTGTTAGGCCACCGGTATGCCAAAATTGTGCCAGACTTCGTCTGACACCATTTTGTGTGCAAGTGCTGGATACAGGGAGGTGGTGCTCGTGGGATAGTACTAGACCCTCGTTCATAGCGCAATGGGCTTGGAGTTCAACTCCAAATTCAGGTGTGCTACATTTGGTATCAGAGAAATTGTCTCAGCGATTCCTATCCAACTTTTGTCAGATTTTCTGACTCAAGTGGCATACGCAGAGACTTTTCTAGTAGATCCGAAGCGACCTATGTAGGATTAGTTGGATTGCACCATTCGGTAAGAACGTTGTAAGCATGTTCAGTTACTGATAGAGGCATGTATGCAGCTAGCAGGATGGTGAAGAGGAACCGTGCTGATGACATTGAAACCTCTAGACGGGCAAATTGAGAGGAGGAAACTCCTACTAGAGAAGCTGCAGAAGAGGCTGAGGCCGAGTTAGAAGAGGAAGAGCCAGATGCTGCAACGTTGCAACGTACGGCTCAGGAAATCAAGATTGAGAATTTGCGAAGGGAGATTCGCAAATTGAAGAAGGAGAACAAGAAGAGGAAGAAAGAAGCTGAGGCAGCTAAACCAGCTAAGCCTAAGCAACCGGACTCCTCTTCAAGTTCTGAGGATGATGAAGTTCAGCAGCCACCCCCGGTTGCACGAGTTTCAAAGTTCAAGCCTCTGAAACCACCCAACTTTAGAGGCATGCGGGACTATCAGGTTTTGGAAGACTAGGTCTACAATATGGAAAACTATTTCATAGTGGCAGATGTAGATGATCGTACAAAAGTTGCGTGCACATAATCCTTTCTCACCGATCATGCCAAAACTTGGTGGCGCCAAGTGTGTGCTGAAAAAGGGCAAACTAGAAGTTGGACCAAGATGCGGTCTCGTATTCATAAGGAATACTTGCCAGATGATCTTGGTCTGAGACTTCGCGCAGAGCTGCGGCAGTTAAAGCAGTGAGGGGATCTCATGCATTACATTAATGCATTTGCTCAGAAGCACATTATGATTGCAAATATGAGTGACGAAGATGCTCGGAGTTATTTTCTAGAGGGTTTAAGTTTTTTAGACTCCATCTTGGGTCTATCTTGAACTCCATCTTGCGGTCCATCTCGGACTCCATCTAGGGTCCATCTCAGACTCCATCTTGAACTTTATCTTGAGTCCATCTCAAACTCTATTTCGGTTCCATCACAAACTCCATCTCGGACTCCGTCTCAGGTCCATCTCAGATTCCATCTTGGACTTCATCTCGGGTCCATCTCGACACTTCCACATGTTATGTGTTGGTCCTCTTGTGTCCCTTTTCTAGAGACTCACTTATTGCTCATTTTGTGCTCGTTCCTTGAGCACTTCATTGAAAATTCCACTCCCGCTCTTGAATTTTTAAGTCAGAGCTTTTAGTCCAAATGTGTTATGTTCATTTAGCTTTTGCTTCAGCCACTACTATGTGGCACCCTTTTGGCTCCACTTTTGGAGCTTTGGGATTTGTGTCTCACAATGTCTTGGACTACCAATGAGACAAGGGTAAATAAACATGGCTTAGTGTAACGGGCTAATAGGTTAGTAATACTTTGGGTTGTCTATTGTGAGATTGGACATGTGGAGCACTTGGACCAAGTGCAAAGGCTAAATGGCATAGATGCCATTCACACGGCTAACATATCCCTAAATCTGGAATAAGACTTATAAAAGTTGTGAGTGAGACTCCTCCAAATGGTCAAAGATGTGATAGTGGAATGAAAACATTAATCACTTACAATCCTGTGACTAGACCATTTTTCTCAAGTTCCTCCTTTTGTGGATATAGATGTTGAGGAAGACTAAGTTTAATATCTTCAGTCTAAAAAAAAATAATAATATAAAAATAAATATCATAAACTGTATAATACCACTAAAACATTCAATTTTTTTTTTTTGTCAGTTCATCTCAACTTTTGTATTTAATTGATTATATTGACTTTTGTTGACTCGAGCTCAACTTGTGAGCTAAGCTCAAAATCTGCCCAGCCCCTTCCTGCAACATCTCCCACTCAAAATGAGTATTCTAGTGAAGCAAAATGAGTGTTCTGGTGAGTCAAGGGAATAGTAAGATCAGCATAATGCTTAATAAACATGTGATAATAACCAGCCATTCCCAAGAAACTCCTCAACTCAACAACATTTGTTACAATTGCACATTCCTCTATAAAGTGTATAACCCATATGTTTAAGGAGTATTTGCATGACTTTGTGGAGATTTTCCTTGACAATATTCTTATCTTCAGCAGAATATAGTAAAGCATAGATGGCATTTGTGCAAAGTGTTGGAGTTGCTACACAAGCATAAAATTTATGCTAAGAGGAGCAAATGCAAGTTTATGCAATCTAAATGCAAGTATTTAGGAGATATTGTCTCTATTAAAGGGGTAAGGACCAATCCACAGAAGGTTGCAGTTACTTGATGTTCTAAGCTTGACTAAGTTGATGTCTTTGAAGAGCATTATGTGCAATAAAGAAAGTGAACTCTGTTTGATGTATATCCATGAGTTGGATATGTCAAAATTGTTGTGTGGAGAATCAATTGTGGTGAGGAACTTGAGAAGTTCAGAGACGTGTTTTCAGCTGAATTATCATGTGATTTACCCATGTGGCAACATTATTTATTTGGTGTTGTGTTTATGGTATAAGTCATTAGTACTTTTTATTAAATAGAAGGAGCTTAACTCTTGCTAGGCACAGTGGATAATCAAACCTATGGAGTTTGAGAATTTCCTATTAAGTACAAGCTGGATGCATAAATGTTGTGGCTAATGCCTTGTCTCACGTGTGTTCTACTATTGTGGGAGAATTTTAGGAAAGGATTTTTTATGCTTTGACAAAAGCTGTAACAGAATTTGCGAGCATGGTCAGACAAATTCAACAATAGGATGCTAAGGTACATGAGCTTAGTGTGCACATGGAGTCACCTTTTTTATGCTAGAATGGCTTGCTTTTGTACAATGGCCAAGTATATCTGCCCCAAGTTGATAAGCTAATCAACCATGTCCTTTACTATTATCATGACCACGTACAGGCTAGTCATTTTAGGGGAAGAAGATGTATGATTTATCAAGAGTAAGTTCTTTTGGAAGAACATGAAAAATGACATTCTCAAATATTGCAAGATATGCAAGAATTTTTGACAAGTAAAAGTGCCAAAGAAAAAGCCAATGGGGCTTTTGGTGTCATTGCCTATCCTAGAGGATAGACGGATAAGCATATCCATGGATTTAATTACATATTTGCCAAGAACACAAGGCAAAATGAACAAGCTTGGGTCATTATAGATTGCTTGACCATTGCTTTAAATTTCCTATTTCTACCATTTATTCTTCAAATGAACTAAGTTTGTGCCATGAGTTTTATCAAATTTACTTAATCCATTGTCTTTGACTGTCTTTGCCTCCAAATGTTGGGACTTCTCTTTTAAAAGTGTAAGAGCCTCATGATTACAATTTGAACATTTCAACTTGAATTCATTCATTGTTCTCTCCATAACTGTATCTCTCACTCATTGACCAATAGTGAAACTTTTACTGCTTGGTGCCCTACTTCACTGCAACATTGAAAATTAAGGTAATGTCATTGGAGTTTGCTAGACAGAGATAGACATCAACATTTGTTATTATGCCTTCCCAATCATCAGTGAAAACTTCCACTTTGTAGTTGTATTTTAAACATATAAACATAGTTCAAATACTTAATCTTAAAAAAGAAAGTTAGTATTAATATTATAATACTAACTTTCAAGGCTAGTACTATCCTTAAATATAAACTCTATTCTTAGTATATTTTTAAACAGCAATATAAATGAGAGAATATTCTTTAGATGGCAACAATTATTCTAATAAAATATTCTCAAAGTCAACAGTAGAGTCCTGTTGACTTGGCTCCCTAAGTATACATAACTGGAAAGTAGAAAGAGTAAGGACACCATCTGGCTAATCAAATATCAGTACCCAGCTTCTGAAATGGTCATGCCTAAATTAAAACTTTTCATGCCATGAAAGAGGAGTGAAATTTCATAACTTGTTGCCGTTTAGAGTTGCCTCAGCTAGCTGCTTTTGATATGGTCTTTATATCAACAAACACACCCGTGAAAGTTGATTGTGACCAAAAATACAAGCTGCCAAAGCACATCATTCCAATCCTATGAACCCTAGAAAAAAGTGGCGAAGAGGAAGAACAGATCCACCATGCAGCCTTTCTTTACTAACAAAGTGAATTTGAATTGTTGAATTCAGCATTCAATCCCAATTAGATCCTATTCAAATTCCAAAATTCAGTTTTAATACAGGCTTAATCAAAGTGTTTAAGATATTAATTTATTTATTCCTAGTTATGCCTTAAATGATTTAATCTAGGAAAAAATAAATTAATATCTTAAACATAGTTATGCCCTAAATGTATAATTATATGGATATAGTTTAATACTAACCCTTGATTTCAGCTGGAAAATGTTAATTTACTATAAAACTTACAATTGTATTAGGGAGAGGTCTGAAAAAACAAATTTTTTCGTATAGTGGGTCTGAAAAAGCATCAAAAATTCATATTCAATGGGACTAAGTGATGTATAAAAGAGATTACAGTGACCCATAGCGACCAACCAAGTTGTTGACAGACTACAGGTTTTGTTTCATGCTTAAGGACTTTTCCCGTTGTTAGTGGTTTCACAAGATCCATTCCAAATTTCTTGGCAGTTCCGGGGGTGCAGAGACCCATATCAATCGTTTCCTGAAATCAGTGTGCCATCCGATTACCTGAAAAAATGCATCACATCATGTGTGCAGTGCAACATAGAAGATCTTGGCCTCTTCAAGATGTTCATCATCGCACTCCCAATTTGTTGAGGCACAAGAGGGGTACAGTGCCATTCTTCACTTCATCTTGGATAGAGAGCTGTGTACCTAGAGTCGATCCCCTGCCACACTGTCTCCTGCACGGTCTGGAAATTATCTGCAGCAGACGGAAAAATTAACGCTAGGGTTTCATGGCTCCGAAGCGCGAGTCTGAGAGCATTCATGAATTTCTCAGTTCAAGGTATCCTTCCCACCGCAAACTTGAAGATGGTGAAGAGCCTGACGAACGCGGGGTTCCATAAGTTGGACGAGCTAGCCAATGTCAACTTCAGGTCTCTCCGCTCCCACCTTTCGGCTCTCTTTTGCATTGCGCTTCGTGACTATATGAGGCCTGACACCACAGACCATGGTATGGTGTGTCTTCCCTTTGTTGTTTTGTGTTCACATCCTTCTTGTGCAGTGGAAGATGCCTGCACATTGGAGTGGGGATTTGAGTGTACGGAGGTGACCGTCACTCTTCGGCAGGAGAATGAAATCCCGGAGCTGCCTGCTCAGTACAGTCCGATTGTTCCTCCTTCTGGTTCTGAGGAGGAAATAATTGAGCAAGCTTCAGACGAAGAGGTGAGCCTGTTGTTTTCTTTTTCTTTCTCACGTTCCGCATGAATTCAGGACCCAGGCGAAGAATTGGAAATGATGGAGAATGCTTATAATGATCTACCGGAACCTGCTCAGCCGGGTAAGTTGAGCATTACTATGACAAATCCTGTCTGAGTGTTGTTCATAGCAGGACTGCTGGAGCTGAAAATGTACGTGTTCTCATCCGAGCGGTGTAAGGAGGCTGTAGAGAGGATTTGGTGCAAGGCTAGCGGCACCAAGATCTTAGAGAGGCGGAGCTATGTGAGTGTTCAGGAAAGGGTGCAGGCACATTGGGACGCCGGAGTTAAGGCAGTTCTGCTAGTTGGAGTGCCTGGGATTGGCAAGACCGGCTTTATCATCTGCATGCTGCTCAGTTTAATGAAGCAGAGGAAAGCCATTGCAGTCCAGACCAAGGGAGGAGATTTCTTCCTATTTGAACCGCAGCCTGTGGAAGCGCCGGGTACTGGTGAGGCTTACACGTGTCTGAAGCTGAGAAACAAGTCCGTTCTATACGACCCCGAAGTCTACCTTTTGGTGGATGGCAAGATGCCTGAAGTCCCTTCGTTCAGCTGCAAGTCATTACTTGCCACCACCCCCAAGCTGCTCAACTTCCAGGATTACGACAAGGATGGACGTGGAGACGTGGAGATCTTGTCTTGCTACCGGTCTGGTCTGCTGCGGAGATCGCACTGGCTTGGCAGGAGATATTTGATCCGAGACTGCCAGCTCTCGCACATCTTCAGGAAGTTGCTGTGGAGAATGGGGAGTTGATTGCTTTGCTCGAAGCAAGAAAGAAGCTGACACTAGATGTTGTGAAAGAGCGGTACAAGAAATGGGGTGGCACGGCTCGGTTTGTGCTGGAGAAGCCGCACGTAGACTTGGATGAGGTAGTAAGCGGTTTGCAGTCCATACAGCAGACAGTTGAATTGGTGGGCACGCAGGTGGCTGATGAAGACCATCCATCCCACAAGGTAGTGCACCAGAGGGTGAAACAGGGATACGCCAGCTAGGAGTACATGTTTGCTTCTCCATACCTGTCCGAGGCTGCCCGAAAGAAGCTTAAAGAGTCAACAAGTGGGGCATTACGGCTGTTCCTGTCCTTCAAGGGTTTGGCAGCGCACGGAGTAAATGGTTGCAAGGGCAATGTATTTCAGCACGAATTCAAGTCACTAGCTCGCGGAGTTCAGCGATTCAAGGTTCGCCAAGTCTATGAAGATACAAGCCTGGATGACCAGGAGATGGTGTTCAATTTCGGACAGCCTTTCGAAGTTCCAAAACTGGAAAGCTTACCAGTTGCTGCTCCTGTGAATCAGATCATCTGGCCAGAGTCTGCTGTTGAAGAAACAATCGATGCCATGAAGATTGTGCGACTGGCAGGTTGGCTAGACGTTTTGGAGGTGTACCAAGTGACCCTCAGCTCTGCAAGGCATGCACATGGCCTCAAGTACGCAGCAATGCTGAAGGTGATGCACAAGTTTGGAATTCCTCCTCACAGGGTCAAGGTATACATTGTTACTACATCCGAACTTTACCCTGCAGCTGGCTATCAAAACTGGAGGAAGTCCAGGAACCTCGTGCTCCGAGATGAAAGAATCCTGCGGAGGCTAGTTGGGATCACTCAATACGTTCTGGATAGTGGAGTGTGAGTTGGGATGATTTCAGTGTTTTGCAATGAGTTTACCATTAAGCGCAAAGCAGAATTCAGGAAATCGCGCATCTGATAGCAAAGGAGATGATGGCTGGATTGGGTACTGGAGATGCAAACCAGCAAATCACGTAGCAGCAGGAGACGACAATCAAAGATTGATATCAGATCCAGAAGCAGGAAAAGTATCATACTGGACGAAGAGACTGCAGAGCTCCCGAAACCACAGTCGGAACACACTTCTGTCATACCAAACGTGTTTGGAACGCCCCTTCCAGTTGCCCAGCAGTCACCCCGGTGAACTTCACCATCAACTCTGGATACTATTTACATAAGTTCAGAGCAATTCTCTCCCCAGTACAAGTCCAAATTCAACTTCAAGCAGCAGGAGGACCACACAGCAGTCTGGATTTCCCTCTTAGATCTACGGAACCAAATAGATCTCAAGCATGTTGACTCGGCTTTGAGCCTAAATCATTTCTTTATCATTCAAAAACTGAAATGACAAAGAAAAAAAAAAAAAAAATCCATACAACTGCAACAAGCCACAAGCTCTCGCTTTCTTCACAATAAGATCAACAGCACTTATTGTATCATTAAATAATGTGAAGGCTTTTTCACTTGTCAATTTGTAAGTCTCTTTTTTTTTGTGTTGATTATCAACTGTTTTGACCAGAACCAACGTTGTGTTCAGTATGTCAGTCACAATCTGAACATACATATTCACAAATGCTCGTTCCTGTTGTCACCATTGCAACTGGGGCTGCTGCATGCACTCACCATAGTCACCGCTATGGTCTTGTATCACTTACCACTACCAACCAGCATCATGGTAAGATACTACTGTTGACCTTATAAGTGTTAGGTGTTTGCTTAACTTTTCAGACTTGTGTTAAACATATTTGTTTGTTTGTTAAGGTAACATCTCTGCCTTGGTGTGGGTATTGTAGGAGAGAGAGGAGGGAAGAGGAAGAGAGAAGTGGGACAAAGAGGGGGAGGGGAGGAGGAGAGAGAGAAGGAAAGAAAGAAAGAACGAAAGAAAGACATAAACAATGACATTGTTCACTAGTGTGAAAGTTAGGAGAAGAAATGCTGTTAAAATATTTGTCAATTGGGTTTTACTTATTTAGTTTCTATAAAACCATAGAGTCCAGTTTTGACATGTTTGAAACTGGAAAAGATATGCTCAAAACTGGAAAAGAGCAAAGGCAGGGGCTGGAGCCAAACTAAAGCTCAAGTTTGTGTCTGTCATGGTCCATGTGGTCAAAGTCCTTGATAGAGAGTTCAAGGGACTCAGGGAGGTACACATTCCATTGCTCTTGCTATTGAAATATTTGTGATATGAGGGAAGAGGGGTAAAGTGTTTAGGTTACTATATGAGCATGTTAGTTTCATTCATATCCACAAGCTATTCAAATGCATTTCCATAGCCATCAAGCTTAATAACCTAGCAGCCTAGGCAGCCTGGGATCTGAAAGTAAAGTCTTAATCAAACAAAAGAACTATGCATCTTGGTTTATAATGAGGTTGATTTTAGAGTCTGGAAATGGCTGCTTTCAAAGAAGGCCTAGTAGATATATAAGCAATCTGCACACCAATGCTTGGCTTAAACTACGAAAATGTAGAGTTTCTATTTTATAGATTTTAACATATATAGCAGTGTGAGATATGAATATTTTGATTTGCTTGTATACATAAATGAATGGACAAGATTCAATCCAATTGTACTAACATTAATATAATTACTTTGTAGTGTGTGTGTATATATGTATATATGTATACATACATACATACATACATATTGTAAGCCACAAATTTTTCCTTTCCAATTTGCCAGCTCCTTGTCTATCCGACCAACATTGCCTTGGCTTATGCTAAGTTCCCTTGCCAAAGTTCTCGCCTATTGTACCAGCTTTTACTTGGTCCTACTTGGTTTCAGCTACTCACTGCACAAGCAACGGAGTGTTAACCATCCATCTACGGATTCCCAAATCTCTCCCAATCCCCCTCCCCGGGTTAGACTGGACTTAAGGTTCGGCTACACTCCCCGCAGGCACAAGCAGCCAAGCACACCAAGCCTCTAGGTTCCTAACACCCCTTGGTATAACAAGACTTGATCATGGGACCCTCTAAATCCCAAGCCTTGGGTGCAGCACTTGCTTCGGGACGTCGGGGCGAAACACCGTGGCCTAACGGCCCGGTATGGGTACCTCTACCCCCCCACTTCCATCCCGAAGGGAAGGTCCAAGCCCCTAGGAAGGGCGAGGACTAATGAGCCGCATGGTACTCAAGTGGGGCACCACTCCACATGAGCCGGGAGCACCGCAATCGGTTTCCCTTTCGGGAGTGGGAGCTGCTCTTGAGCATTTCCTTGGATGGCCCCTCCGGCACCAACCAAGTCCATACTCACTCCCACCCAAGGCCCTTCGGTCCTAGTCTCAACCTCAAGTTAGTTTGGAAGCCCCACTGGAGAGTCCCTTCAAAATTAGTTCCTGGACCTCACTATCCCTACTATACTTTTGGAACCCCCTGTAGCCCCCCCCCCCCCCCCCCCCCCCTGGGAGACGCACGCTTTGGGCTTTCACCCCTTGACCCGTATTAGTATTTGGACTTAGTCTTTGGCTCGATCTCGGACTCGATTTCGGATCCGACTTCGGATTCGGTCTCGGACTCGATCTCGGACCTGATCTCGGACCCGACCTCGGACTCGACCTCGGACTCGGTCTCGGACCCGATTTCGGATCTCGGACTCGGTCTCGAACTCGGTCTCGAACTCGGTCCCCGAGTCAGCCTCGGACTCGATTCCGGACTCTATATTGAACTCGGTCTCCGAGTCAGTCTTGGACTCGATCTTCGACTTGGTCCCATCCGATGAACTCTTTGACATTTTGGTCATGCTTTCAGGGTTCCTTTAGCCTACGACACCTCAACGAGTTGTTTCCTTACAACTCCACCACCCATAGAAGAAGTTCAATGCCCACATCGAACGTCTCTTTTTTATCCTACGACTTGTTGATCATGTCTCCGGGGGCATCCCCCCACTTAGTGGTGTGCCTAAGTTAGCCTCCCCGGCCAAGAGCCCATGACAATGGAATATAGGTGTCCCTATACTCCTCACCTCACCACGCCCTAGTATGGGGTCGGGACTTGAACCCAGCTTTGCTTTACTAGGGGGTTGGGACTCGAACCCAACTGTAAGCGACTAATTTTTCCATTCTACTTTAGTCACTTAACCACACCTCCGACCACTTGGAGGAGTCTCAATCACAACCTCCATAAGTCCTATTTCAGACTTGGGCTTGCTAGCCCCGAGAATGGCATCCCCGCCACTCAACTTTTGCACTTGGTCCAAGTGCTCCACGTGTCTGATCCCATGACCGACACTCAAAGGTACCACCGACATAGCAGCCCGTTACGCTAAGGCCATGCCCAATCACCTTTGCCACACTGGTAGTCCAATACCACTTGCATCACCGTCTTGGCTCTCCAAGACTAGGCAAACCTTCCGTGAGTGGTCATCTCAGATTCACTCCTTAGCATCCTTAGGATGCCCACCGACAAGGGGAATATCCTTCCCCAATATCCCTCTGTCAGTCCCCACTAAGTCCCTTTCTGCCCCTGGCCGTGTTTGCCGACACTGCCACTGGATCGAGGCCCACAGGCCCGACCACTAAGTCCCACGGTCCTCTGGGACTTCCTCACCACACGACTGTGTCCTTGGTCACTACCCCAGAGGACTGCTCCTCTTCCTTTCCACAGTCTGGGCCTTTGGGACAACATTTCGGAACACCGTGGCCTTACGCGAGCCACCTGGGTACTCTCCTCACCTTCTGCCCTTGGGTGCTCTAGCCATGGGCTTAGAGCGGGTTCTGTTGAGCCACACCAGGTATTCAAGTAGGTAGTGCCACCCACACTTGGACTGGGAGCATCGGCCAGTCGATCTCTCGGGGAACTAGAGCCGGCTCTTGAACACTTCACCAAGCTACCCCGCTTGTCGGTCTGTGTTCACTCTAGTCTTGGACTTCCCAGTGGGCAGCTCATCACCCAACACTGGGTCCGGCCTTCCTGGGCCAAACTGGCCTTTCCTGGCCAAACTGGCTCCACTGCAGTCCTCCCCCTACTATACTTTTGGAGCTCACCAAACCCCCCAGGGTCTGGGAGACGAACGCTTTGGGCTTTCACCCTCTCAGACTCGAACTCGGACTCAGACTCGGACTCGGACTCGGACTCGGACTCGGACTCGGACTCGGACTCGGGCTCGGTCTCGGCCTCGGCCTCGGTCTCGTTCTCGGTCCCGATCTTGGTCTTGGTCTCGGTCTCGGTCCCGGTCTCGGTCTCGACTTCGGACTCCATCTCGGACTCCATCTCGGACTCCATCTCGGACTCCATCTCGGGTCCATCTCGGACTCCATCTCGGGTCCATCTCGGACTCCATTTCGGGTCCATCTCGGACTCCATCTCGGGTCCATCTCGGACTCCATCTCGGACTCCATTTCGGGTCCATCTCGGGTCCACCTCGGACTCCATCTCAGACTCCATTTCGGGTCCATCTCGGGTCCACCTTAGACTCCATCTTGGGTCCATCTCGGACTCCACTTCGGACTCCAACTCAGGTCCATCTCGGGTCCACCTCGGACTCCATCTTGGGTCCATCTCGGACTCCACTTCAGACTCCAACTCAGGTCCATCTCGGACTCCACTTCAGACTCCAACTCGAGTCCATCTCGGACACTTCCACATGTCATGTGTTGGTCCTTTTGGGTCCCTTTTTGGAGCCTCGCTTTTTGCTCGCTTCGTGCTCGTTCCTTGAGCACTTCGTTGGGAGTTCCACTCCCGCTCTTGACTTTTCAAGTCGGAGCTTTTGGTCCAAACGTGTTACGCTCGTTTGGCTCTCGCTTCAGCCACTACCATATGGCACCCTTTCCGGCTCCACTTTGGGGCCTAGGGATTTTGTGTCTCACACCGACCTCCATAGAATACGTCTACGGGTTCGACATCCCCGCAGGGAGTCGGGCGTAGCTCCCTATGCCTGGTCGACCTAGCTAACCCATGCTAATTAGCTTACCTTCGGCGCGCCTTCGGGTCTCAACATATGACATTGCTCAACTTCTCAAATTGATACTTTTAATTGAACTTTGCATAAGTACATAGAGTTCTGCCTTGCAGAAATTCCTCCACTAGATCTCGCGCATTCGCTAGGTTCTCCTCCGGTTCCCATGTTGCTTCACAGTGTGGAAATCCTTTCCACTTCACATGGAACTCTCTCACCTCGCGTCCTTGTCACTTGCTCTTGCGCGCATTGAGGATGGCGTCCACTTCGTATTCCTCTTCCCCTTGGATAACCTCAGGTAAAGGTCTTACTTGGTCCTTGCGAAGTGGATCCTCAAAATACGGCTTGAGTAAGTTGACATGGAACACAGGATGTATCTTCCCCATCTCTCGAAGAAGTCGGAGACAGTAAGCCACTTTACCGATTCGAGCCTCAATCTCGTAAGGCCCCGCGAACCTGCTTAAGGAACTCAAGATCAATTCATTTACAGGAATACATGCATTTTTACCTTTGGGTCAACTTTCGGCTGATCCCACTTGGTAGCCTGAGGTTCTTGGTGTTCAGCCACACCTTCTCCCCAGCTTGGAACTCTACGTCCCGGTGCTTCTGGTTCGCGTACTTGGTTTTCCTTTGTTGCGCCCGTTCCAAGGAATCCCTCACTAGATTCCAAATGTTGAGTCTTTCCGCCGTGAATGTGTCCACTGCCACTCTTGAATAGTGTCTGATAAACTTTCGGTAGTAGTTGCATAGCCCCAAGAACGCACTCAACTCATGTACATTCGATGGTCGCTCCCATTCCTAGATCACTTGGACCTTCTCCGGGTCCACCTTGAGCCCGTCTTGGCCCACCACATGCCCGAGAAACTTTACCTCTTGTTGAGCAAAGTCACATTTGCTCTCTTAAGCTCTATTTCGTTAAAGTGGGATTTATTCAGTAAAATGGGACTAGGTACAAATTTTCAAGTATTTGAAAATGACGTGAAATTATATGTTTTTTGTCCAGGGGCTAGACATATCTGGGGCATGGTGACTAGCGCGGTGACTTTGTGTCCAGACTGAGTCCATCTGGTTGTATAATAAATCTCATTGTCAAGGTGAACAAGCCGAATCTGAAGCTAAAGAAGAGTGATGGCATGCGCGCACACACTATTTGTTTGTTCATTGAGCGTGTGGTGAGCTTTCCAAGATGAACGTCATTCCTATTAGCCAGACATATAACTTAATGGTGAGAACATTTAGATATTATTCAATGTTATCCTTTTCTAACGAATCTAATTGTGAAGGTGTAGCAAGAGGCATTGCTAGTCTGGAGAAGTCATTTAACTCATTTGACCCTTAGTGTATTTTCATGAAACTAAATAACATTCATATTATTAAGGAATTTCTCTAGTACCTTTTTTTTACGACATAGAGGCTTGCATTTCTTTCAAAGGTGATTTAGTAAAAGGCCTGAGGGCACATGCCATTCTATTTCTCAGACCGGTATTAAGATATACTAGTGCAAAGGGAAAAAGGTATTTGGTGATCAAGTAAATGGCATGAGGGCACACGCCATTATAAGCCTAAGCGCTAGTGGACACCTCCTTTTTGGTACTCTCAGCGGTACTATCATCCTTCTCCGGGTCAGTTGTTTTGCTTTGGATTGTTGTCTCTGACGTTACTGGGGCGTTCTCGATAGTTGTTAATGTTGCCGTTTGTTCAGAAAAATGATCACCTGGAGTATAGTACGGGGAGCCCGGAAGATTTATATATTCTACATCTTCACCTATCTCCTTCTCCGTCTCCTTTTCTGCCTCACTTACAGATTTTGTGCTTGCCATGAGAACGCTCTTCACCCTAAAATATGGAGTTCGTTGTGTTATAAAAGGAAACCAACACACACGCTACAAGGGAATGATGGTACATAAAGCACGTAAGCCCACACTATCGGTTTATGTGCCATTAATATGGGCCACACGCCATATTATTAGATTTATGCACGTGTGATTGGTAAATGCATAAATCACATCATCTTCAGGCCACATGCCATCACGCCTCCTCTGATTCAGATTCGGATTGTTCACCTTGAAATAAAATACATTAGAAACTTAGTAAAGGAATATTAATGAATCTCACCTTGAACCCGGGTTATGAATGCTCTTGTTGCATCTCTTGCATGGTCTGGCAAGGTGATGGTGGCACTCTGCTTCCGCATCCAAGCATGCACAACATTATCCACCGATATGCTCATGCTGGGATCCCTTGGATTCAGCACCCATCTCTTTTCTAGGCAATCCTTCGTATATCCGGAACTTGGCTTGAACCACTCCACAATTACATTGAAGGACTTAGTTTCCGCGTCCTCCTCTGCATCAGTGATGCAGCGCCCCACCCATATCATTTGTTTTTTATTACTTGGTCTGACAAGCACAACCATTCCTTTGCAGACCTGTACTGGATTGAATGCTGAATCCGGCTTCTTGTTCCTCGGCCCACAATAGTGATCCTCAACATCGTTATCTGTCACTGCATTTCCAGAGGACATTGTTCCGCTACTATCTGGTGCTCTGGGTTCTGGCCAAAAGGACTCTTCCAATTCTTCATATACAACCGGCCCATTTTGGATAGCAGATATAATCTTCTCCCAGTATTCGAGCAAAGGCTTGCACCTCTGAAAATAGGATTCTCCACCAAACACCAACCCCCTCTTCCAGAAGGCAATATGCTGTCTAATCCCGGCCACTATACTTTCCTGGTCTTTGAGTCCATCCGGGTGCATCGGCCGTGGGGAACCCTGAGGAATCATAGGTTCCCTAGTTATGGGATCTCTCTTGAAGAGTTCAATGCCGTCCACTGGCAGCCACGCTGTGTCCCATTCTCTCATCTTGTACCTCATCACTGGAGCACCGTCACACATGCTGAAATGAAACTGAAGAGGCTTGGAGTGGCCAATCAGCATTTCGGATCCGTCCCTGATGTAGCCTCTTACAAACCCCTTAAAGTCTGGAACCTCTGTCAGAAGTGCAGCTTCAACAGTGCCTTTGATGCAATTTTGGAATTCATCGTAGAGTTGTGGGAGGGTGAGGACATTGGATCGCCGGAGGGACTCTGCCAGGTGACTGAACATGGCATCGACGTCTTCATGAGTGTGCCCAACCATGAGAAAGCCAAGTGTAACCGTTTCAAATATGCCTTTGGCAACAAGCATCGCCAAGTACGCGAAGACGTACATGTTTTTGTTCTCACTGCCAGCATTGTCTGTTTGGAGTAGAAGATGGGGTGGAAG
Organism: Selaginella moellendorffii; assembly: GCF_000143415.4. Taxonomy (NCBI): domain Eukaryota; kingdom Viridiplantae; phylum Streptophyta; class Lycopodiopsida; order Selaginellales; family Selaginellaceae; genus Selaginella; species Selaginella moellendorffii. The sequence continues at coordinate 199,015 of NW_003314364.1, read as the reverse complement.
GCCACATCGGCCGCAAGAACTTCCTTGAGATTCTGCTTCGTTTGGATGAGGCTGTGCATTCACCGGGCGACCAGCCTCGTCGGAATGGCATGAGGCCTCACGTGATAACCCTACAATCTGACGGCCAACATATTCATTGGGATGGCATGGGGCCCCACGCGATACTGCAAGCCTTTGCTCCTCCTCTAGCTGAACCCTGTATGGGGTTCGATCGACAAGGGCCTTATGCAAGGGTTGGCTGTTCAGCTCAGTCTGCGCACTTTGCAGAGACCTTAAGTGTTTTGCTAGGGACGCAATCATCATGTTTGCACCCCCGCCACCCCATAGAGGTACAAAGAAGTTCCCATAGTTCTGGGCACCATGCCCATGAGCGATTATGCCAAACAGAGACACAGGCAGCTGCATGGATGAAGAGATTGCCTTGGGGGCAGGATTGAGTCGAGGTAAGCACGTCTTTTTCTGGTCCATTTTGTCGTGGATGATGCAGAGGTAAGAGTCAGGTCTCTCCATGGAGAGAATCTTGTTATGATAATATGCAGTCCTGCAGCTTCTCTGCTCGATGTTGTGGTCGAGCCGCCTTCTAACCAACGTCTCTCGCTCTTGAGCGCTGCAAGAATTCTTCGACAAAGCCATTTTGATAGCAGTGCACTCGTCACACTTTGAAAAGCTGGAGTACTTTCCTATACTCACATCCCTGAACCTGTTGCTCCACAATCTACTAAATCTAGATTGGCTCAGCTTCTTGTAGCCATTACTCTGGAGTTCCCGATTCACATCTTCCAATTCAAACCTCCATCGCCATTTTCTGCCTTTTCGGTTCATTGCTCAGATTCCTTTGGCTGCGCTTTAGGAAGGTGTACTTTCTTTTCCCATGAAGAGATGTTCTGTCATCAATTGTAGTGGTGTTTGATTGTGAATCCTTCACATTCTCAAACACTAAGTGCCTCAATTTCCACCGCACAATGCTTCCAATAGTCAGACTATTTTCTTCTATGTCAACAACCTCTAAAATCGCAACTCCAATATCATCCCAGCCCAATTCTTGATTAGCAACCGCATCTCTTGGATCGACAACTGTGGCTAAGCCCTCAGCTACCACCTCCCCCTCGGGGTTGTTTAGAAACACCTTCGCCTGAATCCATGTAGCACGGTTCTTAAGATCCACGGAGGGAACATGCGTCGCACTTGCGCTGTCCCTCACATCTGCTTTCTTCTGAAGATTTTTCAAGGCAGCAACAACATTTACCCCGACGACCATCTCTCCTCGTTCAATAGCGACCACATTCCCATC
>NW_003314364.1:185026-188421 GCF_000143415.4 Selaginella moellendorffii | reverse complement strand
TGCAGCATTTGCCACATATTTAGGGAGGGTTTAGGGTTTAGCAATTCAGTAGCTTGATAAACATGCAAATACAGAACTTGATGCAAAATCCTTTGATATGTCACAATGCCCCTAGGACCATAAACACATTTCAATAGAGAGGGTCCTTTCATTTCATAACGTAGATCTTGGTGAAACCAGAGTTAGTGAAGTTAGTTTCTTGTGATCCCGCATCTGATTGTGATGTCCCTTTGCAGTGTCGATGGAAAGGTCAATGCACACCAAACTGTAAAATCTTGGAGCAAAATAACAGTCGGATCTATGGCAAATGCCCCTGAAACATTGTAAGGCTCGTGTGGTCTCATGTGGTGTCCAATCGAGATGCTTCTTTGCAGGGTCATCAAGAAGGACATTGTATACCATTCTTTATTTAGCTGAACATCTGGCATTTTTGGAAATACAAGATGCTTTAGAATATCCAATCATGCATGGTATAAATATAGCGAGGGTATTAAATGATATCCCAATCATGATCTTTCTTTTGGATTTCGCGTGCATGCAGTCCGAGGAATGATGACGTTGCGGATTTCTTTTGGATTTCACGTCATGCATGCGTGCGGCGATCCAGAAATTAATGGTGGCGCCCAAGTCCGAGGAATGATGACGTTGCGGGATTACCAACCGTCGTGACATTTCGCGTGTGTGAGGTTAGGTTTTGCATTTTGCTTCGTACTTGCGCTCGCACACTCGCGCTCGCATCGCGCTCCCACTCGCGATCACGCTCACATTTGCGCTCATCTACCTTCTTTACAGGTTTCTCGTGTGCATCAGCGTCCACTCGCGCTTGCATCACAGTCGCGCTCGCATCGCGCTCGTGTGCATCGGCGTCCACTTCAAGACACACCCAGTTTGTAACTTCGCCGCCAACTCTGCCACCCACTCCGCCACCCACACGCAGCCCACTTGGCGTCCCGGGAGATTTCAGCGCCACTCTCCAACTGTAAGTGGCAGAGTAGCCTTGCTGCTACGATCCGCTGCACACACAGTGCACATTCGCCAGCGAGTCCGGCCTCGATTGTCACGCCTCCATTCGGCTTCAAATGGTAAGTCTTTTAGGCCAAGTAGAAAATGGCATGAGGCCACATGCCATTCAGTAGCAACATTGGCATGCACCGATTGGGCTCTCGAGTGCAGTCCAGTTACAGATGGCATATAGCCTCATGCCATCTTAGGATGCAGCCTCAAGACATCTGATGCAGTGGTGAATGGCATGTGGCCTCACGTTATTTCCAGCTGCTAGCTTTTCATCTGTCAGCTCTAATTGTTGTGCATTTCTAAACAGGCGAGGAATTGCGTTCTTCTTCCAGCCACTGTCAATGTGGATGTAGAGAAGGGGGAGGAGCTCACCAGTTGAACTTTCGGGATGGAAGGCGAGGATCTGAGGCTGTACAACACAGATGGTGGGAGAAAAGAATGCATGGGGATCCTCATCCAAGTGACAGACACTCCATGTAGTTCCATGCAAGAATATGGACTGGCACTTGTGGTAGAGACAGCGTCCGCCTTCAAGATCCACCTTGCACATCCTAGCGGCTTCCCGGAGGGGGGCAGCGGCTATGAGGAATTCCTAGAGGGAACTAGGGAGAGGTTGTCCAGGAGGCCCACAATTTCAAAGACGCTGCAGGTCTATGAAGATCACATGGAATCCACCTCACCTACGGCGATGTTCAAAAACTATATTCCAACATTGAGCCGTTGAGAGTGACTCCAGTTTGCGAAGCGAAGGGGAAGGGGGTCGATCTGGAAACTACCCCGAAGCAGAAAAGGGTGGTCAAGCTCAAGCCGACGTCCGACTCTCCTGCTCCAAAAAAGAAGCTACTGGGTGATGCCATTGCCTCAGGTTCGAACACTACACCCACCAAAAAGAAGAGCTGCAAAGAGCAGAAAGAGCAAGAAGAGGCAGCAAAAATCGTCGCAGATAATAGTACTTGTTACTATTCCAACAAAGTATATACAATCGATGTGAGCCACATTGACATCCAAAGCAAATACAACCACAGGCTAGTATCTGATGAGTGGGTGGAGAAACTGAAGCAGAAGATGCTGGCAAGTCCAGTAACACCCGACATCGCAGACGTGATCCCCTACTACCGAACAATGAAGGGCGAGACGAGGTTTCCAGACTTGATCAATAGGAAGGTGTTGGACGATCAGAACATCCGGTTCTATGCCGTCTCTGGGCAGCATTCTAGCTTGGTGATGCAAGAGATAGTTGTGGATATTATGGTGGGCGAGGAGGTGAAGAAAGTCTTCAAGACAAGAGTTGTCCGCCTGATAAAAGGCAACTCGCCCCTCCGATCTATCATATACATCTCCCACGCACAGAATGTCAAGCAAGAAACGTGGTACAAATCAGGTCTGCACGAGACATTGGGACGAACACGGAAGCTCTGGGTTCAACTGAAGAAGCCACAAAAACCAGGACAAGGACGTGCACTAGCAACTAGCGCCTGGTAGGTAAGCCTCGTTGCATGTGGCATAGCATGTGGCCTCACGCCATTTCCATTGTAGGAATTCTCGAGTCTTCTCTCGAAAACACTGGGGGTCAATGACACACTCAGCATCCATAACATTCTACTCACGACAAAAGTTGTTTTTGACAAATGGGTAGATGTGCTGAGGAGGTACCATGACGGGGAGTTGCTAAACTCAATGGGTGTGGAGGACGGCCGGAAGCCCAATGATTTGAAGCTCAACGCCTTGTCAAAGCAGGTCAAGAACATCTTTTGTGTGATGGACTTCACAAACGAGGAGATCACTCATGCAGACGAAGTCAGCTCCATCATTGACTTAATGGTGGGACTTGCGGAGGTGGAATCTTCAGTCCACTATATGATCTACGACTCCAAATCCTATCACAAGTTCTGGAAGGCCTTGAACGAGGTGAAGGCTCGGTTGAAAGGCAAGGAGATGCGGGAGATACATGGGATAATGGCTAAGAAGAAGATACCGACGAATGTCCGCATCTTCACACTCGCCCTTGTTATTGGTCCTGCAGCAGAGTGGGACTGGAGTGACTTCCCAGCTTCGTTCGACAAGGCCGATCGAATTGATCTGAGGGAGGTCAATTTACCCGTGCCTAAGGAACTGAAGACGGCTATGGAGCTTTCGAATCCAAAGAAAGCTCCAGGTGCAGCATGGGAAATGCTCAGCTGGGTCTTCAACGCAATAGCGGGTGACACCAAGGGCAAATGCGTTGTCGAGTACAACTGCGGCGGACTATTCTTTCGAGCCGCACTACTCAAGGGTGTCCCGTGTGTTGCGGTGACAAACTCCATTGAAGAGGTGACTTCAATGGAGCATATAATTACAGTTGCCAAAGAAAAACAGTATCTTCTCTGCGAACCTGGTGAGTA
>NW_003314364.1:128681-184926 GCF_000143415.4 Selaginella moellendorffii | reverse complement strand
AGCTCTGTATGCAGGAGCGTGGCCACCCCCAGATGCTGAAACGGCGTTAACAACTACTATTGAAGATACCCATGTTGGGCCGAGCTCACAACCTGCACAAGGTAAGGTCACGTGAGGCCTCACGCCATTTTGATTATAGATCGTTGTGAATATTCAGACACGAGGACTGAAAAGCGCACTGGTGGCGTGTCGAAGAAGGACAAACAGACAAGCAATAGGAAAAAAGGAGGTACAAATTATATTTGCAATGGCGTGTGGTCTTATGCCATTCCTTGCAGGAGACACTTCTTCAAATGCAAAACAGGCAAGCACCAGCCAAGTACAACGGACGAGAGGTACCAATCATTTTTGTTATACGTGAATTCTCATGCCATTGCTTCTTGCAGCTCAAATTCCAAAGAGACTAGGGCAAGCAGCGCAGACCTCACGACAAGAACCTGAAGGTTTGATGGCGTGTGGCCCCACGCAATTAACTAATGTTCTTGCAGACCGCGTCGAGGAAATCGAATGGAACATTGTGCCTCCAGTGGAGGAGGGGGAGGCCTCGGAGAGTGATAAGGAGATTTCTGAAACAGGTACGATCATGACATATGGCCCCATGCACTTATCTAAGTTTGTATTTCAGGGAAACGAGTTGAACCAATGGAAAACTTTATGAAAGGTAACTTAAAAATATTATGGGATGTTGCATGTGTTGATGCAATAATATACAGTTCAAGTGCCAAGGAGACGTCGTGAACCTCGAATTAGGCTACCTGCAAAACAGCTTTCAGACGCTGTAGACAAAGAGATGGACAACCGACCAGGGCAGAGGAGGAAGGGTAAAAGCATTTGTGTGCTCATCGCGTATGTCCTCATGCTATTTCTGTAGAATGGGCGCATAAGACACGAAAGCGAAAGGGAATTGAGGAGCAGGCACCTGAGGATGCGGAAGGCACGACAGAGCCTCCAAGGACGGGAAGTAAAGCGTCATGGTTATTGCGTGGGTCCTCATGCCATTTCTTGCAGATCAAGCTCAAACTGACAGTGGTCATAAAAAGCGAAAGCACGTTGGACAGTCGTCGGGATCAGAGGCGTTTGATTCGAAAAGGAAGAAGGGCAACGAAAAGATGATAGGTAATGCCTCGCAGTTATGGCGTGTGTGCTCATGCCATTCATTGCAGATCAAGGGCTGAGTGAAAGCAGCCAGTCACCACCTCCTGACTCAGATTCCTATGGCGGACTCCCCTTCCCCAATCTCAATGGAGAGGTACAATGGATGAGGGATGCTTTTCAAGTCAGGGCCACATTTTTCTCATCTCGTCGTCTTCGAAGGGTGCAAGAACATGCAGAAACCATGTTAAGACAGTCGGGTGAGGATACGGTCCTAGGTCACGCACTAAAACAGGCTATGGATGTCTTGTATTTTGAGATGGAGACTCGGCTAGATGATTTTCCCAAGATGGTCCTGGAAGAACAAGCCATCCAGCCTGAGCAGCCTATGGAAGAAATGCAGGAGGGGGATGAGGAGCCAGAGAAAGATAATGAGCAGGAAGAGCAGAAGGACGAAGAGGAGGACAAAGAAGAGGAGGACGAAGAAGAGGAGGACGAAGAGGACTTGGATGGTCCTCACAATGGTGACGATCACAATAACGACGATGACGATGATGACGACGATGGCCAGCCTGAGGTGGCCAAAGAGCAGCAGAGGAAGGTCATACAAGACAAACCATCAGGTAAATAATAGTACATCCATTCCTAACCTTTTACCATTTCTAACATTGTCCATGTAGGTCGCAGAGCAAATGGTAAGTAGAGATTATTCAGTTGAATTAAGATACAAACTCTAGCCTTTAGTGTCGAGGAAGGATAGTGCCAAGCAAGGGTCGAAACGTATGTCCAATCCTTCAGAATCAGCAGTGCGCCCAAGTGATATTGGTCCTAGTTCCTCAATAGCAGTTGATGGTAAATACAGTATAGTCGATTCAATGTGCTAATGAGTTTGTTTTTAGTAGCCAGTAGGGAGGATACCATCTCAATCGAAGGGAGATATTTGGACATGCATATGGATCCGCCAGTGGACTCTACTTGCCTGCAAGAGTCATCAGAGCTGGTGGAGGCTACTATCCATATCAACGCCAAGCAAGCTGACCACGCTCCACTTGATGCTGCCCATACCACTGAGTCAATCTTGTCCACGTATCCAACTGACGGTGACCAGGCGCCATTGGACCCGCATGAGGCCGCCCCAGCCGCCGAGCCGGTCATATCCTCATTTCCAACAGACTCAACGTGTGCCCAATCGTCTGACTACGCGCCGTTGGAACCTCCCTACACCGCCCCTGCTGCCTGTTCGGTCATGTCCACTTTGCCAACGGAGGCACCAGCTGAAATGGCGTGTGATCACACGCCATCGGAACCACCCCATGCCACTGTTGAGCCAGTTGTACCAGAGTCTACAGCTGAAATGGCATGTGCCCACACGCCATCGGATGCGATTGACCCCACATTGCAGAGGAGAGTATTTCCGCCCTTCACGTTTCCTCGACCAAAACCCTCTGAACGACCATTGGGAGCACCATTCGCTAATATTGTAGATGGTAAAATTGACTTGTACCATTTTTTATGCTGACGCATTTCATTTCAGAGTCACGGCGAAGGTACTGTATCGTTTTTGATCTGAACGGTGTCCTTTTCTCCCATGAGCGTGGCTCGTCCTCGAATGTCATTGCACCCTCCAAAGCCTGCAGTCGCAAGTTGGTCAAAAGAGACAGATTCACATTAATCACACGGGAGAAACTGTGGGATCTAATAATGACCATGCGACACTTAAAACAGAGGGCCGGGTTCAATTTGCAATTGGGAGTTTGGACATCCATGATGCGCCACAATGCATTAACGTTGCTACAGATGATGCACGATTAGACGCGAGTAATATTACCATTTGACTTTCTCCTAACGCAGGAGGATTGCTTGACTATGGTCCATGTGAGGGGTAGCAAGCCCATCTTCGTCAAGCCAGAGGCTGTAGTGATGAACTAGATTGCTAGGTCAAGTGAAATCCTCATCATCGATGACTCGCCGATTAAAACTGCAGCGAACACGCACACATATGCAGTGCACCCCATCTCTTGCAGTATGGAAACTAGGGAGAAGAAACCGTATGTTCTAGGGGACCTTGCAAAACGGCTTGGAGCGATGGTGATAGAGAACCGGCCAGTCCAGGAGGTGGCTGCAGAAATCAACCAAATGGCAGATGGAACGGTATATCAGAAGCCATTTGATTGGACAGACACCAGTCATCATTTATGGCATGTATATTGTCTAGCCAAGCACTATCCGCATCTCCATAATCTGCTCAACCGGATGGGTTCTTCGACCACTGAACATGAGCGTGGACGTATTAGAGAAGAGATGGCATTACTATTGGGTTTAAATCCTGATAGTGTGGAGAGTGATGAAATTCCAAGATTATTGTATAGGCGTTGGAGGCAAAAAATAACAGTCTGAGATGGCATGTATTTATTTAAAAATGTAACTTATTATGGCATGGGGTTCCATGCCATTGTATTAATATTAAAAGACAATTCTTTGAGAGGATTTGCATAATACTAGAAGTGTTACAGCGTGTTACAGCATGTTATTGGAAGTCTACGAAGTTGTTTTATTAATAAGGGGAAAGTAAAGATTGAATGGGGACTTGGGCTCCACCTAGACTCGGAGCAACTGAGCCAATATTAAAAGGATGGAAAGAAATTGGACGACGATGACAAGGAGAAGAGAGAGGTGAAGCAGTGGCAGGGGGAGGAGAAGTGATTGAGTAGACATTTCCTTCTTTAAATAAAATGGCATGTGCCTCAATGCAGTTGAATTTTGTTATATTTATATACTATATAAAGGTTTGGAAACCTTATTTTACAAGTGGGATAATGACAATTCCCACTTTAACGAAATAAAGCTTTCTTTAGCATACAGTTGGTGTTCCCTTAGTTTCTTAAACACCTTCGCCAAGTGTTCGGCATGCTCCTCTAGCGTCTCGCTATAGATCAGGATGTCGTCGATATAGACGACCACGAAGTGATCCAGATAGGGTACAAAGATGTGGTTCATTAGCACCGATAACGTTGCCGGCGCATTGCATAGCCCGAAGGGCATCACCAGAAACTCAAACCTCCCATACCTCGTTTGACAGGTTGTCTTCTCGACATCTTCCTCGGCTACCCTGATCTGGTAGTATCCTGACCTTAGGTCAATCCTCGAGAAGTATTTTGCCTTCCCAACCTATCGAATAGGTCCTCAATTCTTGGCAAAGGGTACTTGTTCTTCTTTGTATACTTGTTGAGCAACCGGTAGTCTATGCACATGCGCATAGAACCATCTTTCTTTTTCACAAATAATACCGGCACCCCATACGGCGACTTGCTCAACCTAACATACCCTTTGTCCACCAACTCCTCTAGTTGGCACTTGAGCTCCTTGAGTTCTTTTTCGTTCAAATGATAGGGGGGACGAACCACCGCCTCAGCACCCTCGACCAGCTTGCTATAGAATCTTATGTTCTATCGGTCGTGCAGGGGGCAATTCCGCCGGTAGCTCCTCCGGTATGGTATCTTGGAATTGGTCCAACACCCGCTGGATCACTAAAGGTTTTTCTTCCGTTCCTGTCTTTTTGTCACTCTTCACCGAGAGTAAGCACAAAAAGGCTGCCTTAGTTCCTTTGGTGAGTTGTCCTCTCGTGGACACCAGGTTTAAGCAGGAATCTTTGGCCTTGCTTTGCCCTACCTTTAGATCCTGGGCCTCCACCCTAGATCTTCTTCCTTGGGCATTTGCCAGTACCACAAGGTTCTTACCTTGTCCATGCAAGGCTACCACGAACCGATTAAACCAATCCATTCTGAAGATCACGTCAAATCCCGCCATGTCCAACACGATGAAATCCATGTCTACTTTCCATGTCCCTACTTCGACTCTCACTTGTCAAAGTACCTCATCGGTGCTTTGGCTACCTTGAACAAACTCTATAGTCCTTGGTTCGCCTAGCCGCTGTGCCATTAGTCTGGCTTGCCGGACTATGTCTGCAGCCACAAAATTATCCGAAGCACCCGTGTCAATAAGGATCTTAACAAAGCTACCTCCGAGCTTCCCTCGGAGGGCTAGTAGATGTCGCGAATGACTCTCTACCAAAGTTGCTCATGTAATGAGTAACTTTGAGTTAGGGACTGGATCACATACCTCATTTTGGATTTCACCCGACTTAATGGCCATATTAGCTCTGGCCTTCTTCGGGTAGGGACATTCCCTCGAAAAGTGTCCCGCTTCACCGCAGTTGTAGCATACGTTGTTTCTCTAGAGTTCTCTAAGAATGAGTCCTCGGGGTTCCGAAAAGGCAAATCCGGTGCCCAACGCGCGAGTACGTGGGGGAGTCAAGCGAAATAAGACAAACCCACGGATAAGAAGGTCAAGTCGTATAGCAGCATGGGAAAAAACGTATGCTACAACTGCGGTGAAGCGGGACACTTTTCGAGGGAATGTCCCTATCCGAAGAAGGCCAGAGCCAATATGGCCATCAAGTCGGGTGAAATCCAAAATGAGGTATGTGATCCAATCCCTAACTCAAAGTTACTCATTACACGAGCAACTTTGGTAGAGAATTGTTCGCGACATCTACTAGCCCTCCGAGGGAATCTCGGAGGTAGCTTTGTTAAGATCCTTATTGACACGGGTGCTTCGGATAATTTTGTGGCTGCAGACATAGTTCGGCAAGCCGGACTAACGGTGCAGCGGCTAGGCGAACCAAGGACTATAGAGTTTGTTCAAGGTAGCCAAAGCACCGATGAGGTACTTCGACAAGCGAGAGTCGAAGTAGGGACATGGAAAGTAGACATGGATTTCACCGTGTTGGACATGGCGGGATTTGACGTGATCTTTGGAATGGATTGGTTTAATCGGTTCGTGGTAGCCCTGCATAGACAAGGTAAGAACCTTGTGGTACTGGCAAATGCCCAAGGAAGAAGATCTAGGGTGGAGGCCCAGGATCTAAAGGTAGGGCAAAGCAAGGCCAAAGATTCCTGCTTAAATCTGGTGTTCACGAGAGGACAACTCACCAAAGGAACTAAGGCAGCCTTTTTGTGCTTACTCTCGGTGAAGAGTGACAAAAAGACAGGAACGGAACTGGTGATCCAGCGTGTGTTGGACCAATTCCAGGATACCATGCCGGAGGAGCCACCGGCGGGGTTGCCCCCTGCACGACCGATAGAACATAAGATTGAGCTGATCGAGGGTGCTGAGGCGGTGGTTCGTCCCCCCTATCGTTTGAACAAAAAAGAACTCAAGGAGCTCAAGTGCCAACTATAGGAGTTGGTGGATAAAGGGTATGTTAGGTTGAGCAAGTCGCCGTATGGGGTGCCAGTGTTATTTGTGAAAAAGAAAGATGGTTCTATGTGCATGTGCATAGACTACCGGTTGCTCAACAAGTATACAAAGAAGAACAAGTACCCTTTGCCAAGAATTGTGGACCTATTCGATAGGTTGGGAAAGGCAAAATACTTCTCAAGGATTGACCTAAGGTCAGGATACTACCAGATCAGGGTAGCCGAGGAAGATGTCGAGAAGACAACCTGTCGAACGAGGTATGGGAGCTTTGAGTTTCTGGTGATGCCCTTCGGGCTATGCAATGCGCCGGCAACGTTTTCGGCGCTAATGAACCACATCTTTGTACCCTATCTGAATCACTTCGTGGTCGTCTATATTGATGACATCCTGATCTATAGCGAGACGCTAGAGGAGCATGCCGAACATTTGGCGAAGGTGTTTGAGAAACTAAGGGAACACCAACTGTATGCTAAAGAGAGCAAATGTGACTTTGCTCAACAAGAGGTAAAGTTTCTCGGGCATGTGGTGGGCTGGGACGGGCTCAAGGTGGACCTGGAGAAGGTCCAAGCGATCCAGGAATGGGAGCGACCATCGAATGTACATGAGTTGAGGGCGTTCTTGGGGCTATGCAACTACTACCGAAAGTTTATCAGACATTATTCGAGAGTAGCCCTACCCTTAACGGACCAAACAGGAAAAGGGAAAATGGTATGGACAGCAGAATGCGAGGCGGCATTCGTCCACCTCAAAGGGAAGTTGAGGAAGGCTCCGGTGTTGGCATTACCAGATTTTGGTAAGGTCTTTGAGGTAGACACGGATGCTTCGGACTTTGCGTTGGGCGCAGTTTTGAAGCAAGACAACCATCCAGTAGCGTTCTTCTCGAAGAAGTTGGACAAGGCTCAACGGAAGTGGCCTGCCCATGAGAAGGAATTGTTTGTGGTGGTCAAGGTGCTCAAGGAGTGGCGACACTACCTTGGGAGACACTTCAAGGTTTACACGGACAATGTGGCAACGAAACACTTCTTGTCACAGCCCGACCTGAGAGGGAAACAAGGTCGTGTAAGAAACCAAAGGGAATGACTCGAGAGACGATCCATGGGGTTCAAATATAGAGGGAAAGGGCCCATGAACAAGAGTGCACCCCCTTTTCCAATTGGTTAAGGGTCTTGGGATAGTTGGAGTTAAGCGTCCTTGGGTTTGAATAGTACTGGGCTGGGTGACCTCCCGGAAAGTCTAAACTCAGGAGCTTATATTTGGTATCAGAGAGGTCTCGGGTCCGACTCTCTTGGTTGGCTAAGAGAATCACACCACATGTGACATCTGGCTGGTCCAGTTTGCTCCCGCTGGGCTCAACCCGAGGGGTAGGGTGTCAAGAGAGCGACCAAAGGGAACGACTCGAGAGACAATCCATGGGGTTCAAATATAGAGGGAAAGGGCCCATGAACAAGAGTGCACCCCCTTTTCCAATTGGTTAAGGGTCTTGGGATAGTTGGAGTTAAGCGTCCTTGGGTTTGAATAGTATTGGGCTGGGTGACCTCCCGGAAAGTCCAAACTCAGGAGCTTACAGGTCGGTGGGCCAATGCCTTGGCTGAGTTTGATTGCGAGATTCTGTACAAGCCTGGGAAGAGCAACATCGTGGCAGATGCGCTAAGTCGAAAAGCGAGCTTGAGGTTGGCGATATTCAGCGCAACATCAACCTTTTGGGACAATGTGCGGACAGCATATGAGAACGATGGTCTAGCACAAGAAGTTTTGCTAAGGAATCTAGAGGCGCAGGAAGCTCACCAGAGAGGTGAGCTGCCAACGGAAGAGAAAATGGGCTATGCGGAACGCAACGGACTCATCTATTACAAGCAAACAAGGGTGTATGTTCCAGAAGGGGAATTAAGGAAGGTAGCCTTAGAAGAGTGTTATGACGGACCTCTTGCGGGACACGGCGGAGTGCCCAAGACGATGGGCTTACTCAAAAGGAAGTACCATTGGCCAGATATGGCTAAGGACGTCCAAGACTATGTAAAGACATGTCCAACATGTCAGCAGGTCAAAGCCGTGACTAAGGCTAGTGGGGGCTTGTTGCAAAGCATCCCAATTCCAGATCGTCCGTGGAAATGTCTTACAATGGACTTCATCATGGGACTTCCCCCAAGCGAGGGGTTTGATGCGATATTCGTGGTGGTGGACCGATTTTTGAAAATGGCACATTTCATACCCACCACAACGAAAGTGGATGCGGAAGGTGTGGCGAAGCTGTTCTTCGAACAAGTGGTTCGAGTGCGGGGAAGGCCGGAAGAGATTATCTCAGATCGAGATAAGATCTTCACTAGTAGGTTCTAGAGGACTCTCCTGGAACAGTATCGCACCAAGTTGAAATTCAGCACCGCCTATCACCCACAGACAGGTATGGGGTATTAAGTCAAGTTTGGTGCCACTAACACTTCTTGACAGACGGACAAACGGAAAGGGTGAATAGGCAGCTGGAGGATTATTTGCGATGATGCTCTATTTCGTTAAAGTGGGATTTATTCAGTAAAATGGGACTAGGTACAAATTTTCAAGTATTTGAAAATGACGTGAAATTATATATTTTTTGTCCAGGGGCTAGACATATCTGGGGCATGGTGACTAGCGCGGTGACTTTATGTCCAGACTGAGTCCATCTGGTTTTATAATAAATCTCATTGTCAAGGTGAACAAGCTGAATCTGAAGCTAAAGAAGAGCGATAGCATGCGCGCACACACTATTTGTTTGTTCATTGAGCGTGTGGTGAGCTTTCCAAGATGAACGTCATTCCTATTAGCCAGACATATAACTTAATGGTGAGAACATTTAGATATTATTCAATGTTATCTTTTTCTAACAAATCTAATTGTGAAGGTGTAGCAAGAGGCATTGCTAGTCTGGAGAAGTCATTTAACTCATTTGACCCTTAGTGTATTTTCATGAAACTAAATAACATTCATATTATTAAGGAATTTCTCTAGTACCTTTTTTTTACGACATAGAGGCTTGCATTTCTTTCAAAGGTGATTTAGTAAAAGGCCTAAGGGCACATGCCATTCTATTTCTCAGACCGGTATTAAGATATACTAGTGCAAAGGGAAAAAGGTATTTGGTGATCAAGTAAATGGCATGAGGGCACACGCCATTATAAGCCTAAGCGCTAGTGGACACCTCCTTTTTGGTACTCTCAGCGGTACTATCATCCTTCTCCGGGTCAGTTGTTTTGTTTTGGATTGTTGTCTCTGACGTTACTGGGGCGTTCTCGATAGTTGTTAATGTTGCCGTTTGTTCAGAAAAATGATCACCTGGAGTATAGTATGGGGAGTTTGGAAGACTTATATATTCTACATCTTCACCTATCTCCTTCTCCGTCTCCTTTTCTGCCTCACTTACAGATTTTGTGCTTGCTATGAGAATGCTCTTCACCCTAAAATATGGAGTTCGTTGTGTTATAAAAGGAAACCAACACACACGCTGCAAGGGAATGATGGTACATAAAGCACGTAAGCCCACAATATGGGTTTATGTGCCATTAATATAGGCCACACGCCATATTATTAGATTTATGCACGTGTGATTGGTAAATGCATATGTCACATCATCTCAGGCCACATGCCATCACGCCTCCTCTGATTCAGATTCGGATTGTTCACCTTGAAATAAAATACATTAGAAACTTAGTAAAGGAATATTAATGAATCTCACCTTGAACCCGGGTTATGAATGCTCTTGTTGCATCTCTTGCATGGTCTGGCAAGGTGATGGTGGCACTCTGCTTCTGCATCCAACCATGCACAACATTATCCACCGATATGCTCATGCTGGGATCCCTTGGATTCAGCACCCATCTCTTTTCTAGGCAATCCTTCGTATATCCGGAACTTGGCTTGAACCACTCCACAATTACATTGAAGGACTTAGTTTCCGCGTCCTCCTCTGCATCAGTGATGCAGCGCCCCACCCATATCATTTGTTTTTTATTACTTGGTCTGACAAGCACGACCATTCCTTTGCAGACCTGTACTGGATTGAATGCTGAATCCGGCTTCTTGTTCCTTGGCCCACAATAGTGATCCTCAACATCGTTATCTGTCACTGCATTTCCAGAGGACATTGTTCCGCTACTATCTGGTGCTCTGGGTTCTGGCCAAAAGGACTCTTCCAATTCTTCATATACAACCGGCCCATTTTGGATAGCAGATATAATCTTCTCCCAGTATTCGAGAAAAGGCTTGCACCTCTGAAAATAGGATTCTCCACCAAACACCAACCCCCTCTTCCAGAAGGCAATATGCTGTCTAATCCCGGCCACTATACTTTCCTGGTCTTTGAGTCCATCCGGGTGCATCGGCCGTGGGGAACCCTGAGGAATCATAGATTCCCCAGTTATGGGATCTCTCTTGAAGAGTTCAATGCCGTCCACTGGCAGCCACACTGTGTCCCATTCTCTCATCTTGTACCTCATCACTGGAGCACCGTCACACATGCTGAAATGAAACTGAAGAGGCTTGGAGTGGCCAATCAGCGTTTCGGATCTGTCCCTGATGTAGCCTCTTACAAACCCCTTAAAGTCTGGAACCTCTGTCAGAAGTGCAGCTTCAACAGTGCCTTTGATGCAATTTTGGAATTGATCGTAGAGTTGTGGGAGGGTGAGGACATTGGATCGCCAGAGGGACTCTGCCAGGTGACTGAACATGGCATCGACGTCTTCATGAGTGTGCCCAACCATGAGAAAGCCAAGTGTAACCGTTTCAAATATGCCTTTGGCAACAAGCATCGCCAAGTACGCGAAGACGTACATGTTTTTGTTCTCACTGCCAGCATTGTTTGTTTGGAGCAGAAGATGGGGTGGAAGGCCACATCGGCCGCAAGAACTTCCTTGAGATTCTGCTTCGTTTGGATGAGGCTGTGCATTCACCGGGCGACCAGCCTCGTCGGAATGGCATGAGGCCTCACGTGATAACCCTACAATCTGACGGCCAACATATTCACTGGGATGGCATGGGGCCCCACGCGATACTGCAAGCCTTTGCTCCTCCTCCAGCTGAACCCTGTATGGGGTTCGATCGACAAGGGCCTTATGCAAGGGTTGGCCGTTCAGCTCAGTTTGCGCACTTTGCAGAGACCTTAAGTGTTTTGCTAGGGACGCAATCATCATGTTTGCACCCCCGCCACCCCATAGAGGTACAAAGAAGTTCCCATAGTTCTGGGCACCATGCCCATGAGCGATTATGCCAAACAGAGACACAGGCAGCTGCATGGATGAAGAGATTGCCTTGGGGGCAGGATTGAGTCGAGGTAAGCACGTCTTTTTCTGGTCCATTTTGTCGTGGATGATGCAGAGGTAAGAGTCAGGTCTCTCCATGGAGAGAATCCTGTTATGATAATATGCAGTCCTGCAGCTTCTCTGCTCGATGTTGTGGTCGAGCCGCCTTCTAACCAACGTCTCTCGCTCTTGAGCGCTGCAAGAATTCTTCGACAAAGCCATTTTGATAGCAGTGCACTCGTCACACTTTGAAAAGCTGGAGTACTTTCCTATACTCACATCCCTGAACCTGTTGCTCCACAATCTACTAAATCTAGATTGGCTCAGCTTCTTGTAGCCATTACTCTGGAGTTCCCGATTCACATCTTCCAATTCAAACCTCCATCGCCATTTTCTGCCTTTTCGGTTCGTTGCTCAGATTCCTTTGGCTGCGCTTTAGGAAGGTGTACTTTCTTTTCCCATGAAGAGATGTTCTGTCATCAGTTGTAGTGGTGTTTGATTGTGAATCCTTCACATTCTCAAACACTAAGTGCCTCAATTTCCACCGCACAATGCTTCCAATAGTCAGACTGTTTTCTTCTGTGTCAACAACCTCTAAAATCGCAACTCCAATATCATCCCAGCCCAATTCTTGATTAGCAACCGCATCTCTTGGATCGACAACTGTGGCTAAGCCCTCAGCTACCACCTCCCCCTCGGGGTTGTTTAGAAACACCTTCGCCTGAATCCATGTAGCACGGTTCTTAAGATCCACGGAGGGAACATGCGTCGCACTTGCGCTGTCCCTCACATCTGCTTTCTTCTGAAGATTTTTCAAGGCAGCAACAACATTTACCCCGACGACCATCTCTCCTCGTTCAATAGCGACCACATTCCCATCGAAGACAGTCTCTACTGATACAGCAGCATTGCCTTCCCCAAGCCTTTGACAGTGTATAACAAAGTTCCGATCCATAGACACAAGGGTCCCTTTTGCAACTCTCTTCCCACCATTCAAAATGTAAACCTTTTCCCCAACCCTGAAGGCCATTCTGAAAGTGCAGAAAAGAAGTTAAGACCATACAAAAAATGATTGGAGAATGGCCTAAATCATAACATACCAAACAACCTCAATAGCATGAGGCCACATGCCATTATTCAAACATGCTATTGACACCCACATGAAATTTCGCATTCACAAAATTGGCATGAGCCCTCATGCCATTAGTGGTACCACTAATGGCATGAGGCCTCACGCTATCTTTGGCCCCTGCTAGCCTGTTGCTATATTCCTTTTGCCTTGCTGCAACTGTATATATATTTGTGTGCGTGACTAGTCACCCATACAGAAATATATACAGTTGCAGCAAGGCAAAAGGAATATGGCAATAGGCTAGCAGGGGCCAAAGATGGTATGAGGCCTCATGCCATCTTGATATACACACAGCTGCAGGCAAGTAAAAACATACATGACAATACGCTAGCCATGAAATTGCAAGGGCCCAAGATGGCATGTGGCCTCATGCCATTTCTAAATGTGGTCCTAAGCCATTCCATGGTGAACATACCAGGAAGCACAAGTGCCGAATATCAAGAGGAAGCGGTAGCCACACCAAAGACAGTGCCGCTCGCAACATCGCAACTACTCGTAGCGCCGCTCGCAACACCGCAACTGCTCGTAGTGCCGCTCGCACAAACTGCCACTCGCATAAACTGCCGCCCGCAATGGCGCTCACAATGCCACAACCGCTCGTAGACGCATAAACCACAGCCCACAACGCCGCTTACACAAGCAGCGCTCACTGCGCTCAGCGGAACCAAGAACACGGCACACAAAAATGATAGACCTAGGAATGAGTTCGAGAATTCAAAAATAACACACGCTTGAATGTCACATCAAATCCTCTGACAAACCAAATCTTATGACTCCTCTGACAAATTTCAAACTGAGTAGCTTCTAGACTTTGCTGTCGGAGGTTGAACTTTGTCACATCATGTCCTTGCCTCGATCCAGCTGTGCCATGTCAGTGATTCGAACTTTGCCATGCCATGTCAGCGATCCGCGCCAAGATTATTCGCTGTGTAAAGGAATAATTATGCTGTGTGTGTACGTCCATTTATGGCAATATAAGGCCACACGCCATTCAAAGAATAATGCTAGTCGAGCATTTTTTGGTGCATTTTTGGGTTCAAAATTGCATGAGCCCACACGCTATAAAGTTTACCTGTACCAAAAATAGAAACAGCTTTATTTACTTGGGAATTTAAGTGGTTGAGGCATTTTTAAACTTACAAACACATGCCCTACTTACATTCCTTTGGTTGCTTAAAATTCAAAAATATTATAAACCTTTCGTTTTGCATTTTCAATGTTTTCAATTATGGTTTTTGATTTTCGCAGGACCAGCCTAGTAATCTATTTGCATCCCGTCATGTTTATAGCTAGCTTTCGTTTGTCCCCTTCGCTAGCCTGAGATACATCTGCTCGGCATCTGCCTCTTACAGCATTTGCCCAGAAAGGGCATCTTTCTTCACGCAGCATTTGCCACATGTTTAGGGTTTAGGGTTTAGCAATTCAGTAGCTTGATAAACATGCAAATACAGAACTTGATGCAAAATCCTTTGATATGTCACAATGCCCCTAGGACCATAAACACATTTTCTCGAGTCTCGAGTCTTCTCTCGAAAACACTAGGGTTCAATGACACACTCAGCATCCATAACATTCTACTCACGACAAAAGTTGTTTTTGACAAATGGGTAGATGTGCTGAGGAGGTACCATGACGGGGAGTTGCTAAACTCAATGGGTGTGGAGGACGGCCGGAAGCCCAATGATTTGAAGCTCAACGCCTTGTCAAAGCAGGTCAAGAACATCTTTTGTGTGATGGACTTCACAAACGAGGAGATCACTCATGCAGACGAAGTCAGCTCCATCATTGACTTAATGGTGGGACTTGCGGAGGTGGAATCTTCAGTCCACTATATGATCTACGACTCCGAATCCTATCACAAGTTCTGGAAGGCCTTGAACGAGGTGAAGGCTCGGTTGAAAGGCAAGGAGATGCGGGAGATACATGGGATAATGGCTAAGAAGAAGATACCGACGAATGTCCGCATCTTCACACTCGCCCTTGTTATTGGTCCTGCAGCAGAGTGGGACTGGAGTGACTTCCCAGCTTCGTTCGACAAGGCCGATCGAATTGATCTGAGGGAGGTCAATTTACCCGTGCCTAAGGAACTGAAGACGGCTATGGAGCTTTCGAATCCAAAGAAAGCTCCAGGTGCAGCATGGGAAATGCTCAGCTGGGTCTTCAACGCAATAGCGGGTGACACCAAGGGCAAATGCGTTGTCGAGTACAACTGCGGCGGACTATTCTTTCGAGCCGCACTACTCAAGGGTGTCCCGTGTGTTGCGGTGACAAACTCCATTGAAGAGGTGACTTCAATGGAGCATATAATTACAGTTGCCAAAGAAAAACAGTATCTTCTCTGCGAACCTGGTGAGTACGCACTTTAAGTTTAAATGTTATCTCACAAGCTCTGTATGCAGGAGCGTGGCCACCCCCAGATGCTGAAACGGCGTTAACAGCTACTATTGAAGATACCCATGTTGGGCCGAGCTCACAACCTGCACAAGGTAAGGTCACGTGAGGCCTCATGCCATTTTGATTATAGATCGTTGTGAATATTCAGACACGAGGACTGAAAAGCGCACTGGTGGCGTGTCGAAGAAGGACAAACAGACAAGCAATAGGAAAAAAGGAGGTACAAATTATATTTGCAATGGCGTGTGGTCTCATGCCATTCCTTGCAGGAGACACTTCTTCAAATGCAAAACAGGCAAGCACCAGCCAAGTACAACGGACGAGAGGTACCAATCATTTTTGTTATACGTGAATTCTCATGCCATTGCTTCTTGCAGCTCAAATTCCAAAGAGACTAGGGCAAGCAGCGCAGACCTCACGACAAGAACCTGAAGGTTTGATGGCGTGTGGCCCCACGCAATTAACTAATGTTCTTGCAGATCGCGTCGAGGAAATCGAATGGAACATTGTGCCTCCAGTGGAGGAGGGGGAGGCCTCGGAGAGTGATAAGGAGATTTCTGAAACAGGTACGATCATGACATATGGCCCCATGCACTTATCTAAGTTTGTATTTCAGGGAAACGAGTTGAACCAATGGAAAACTTTATGAAAGATAACTTAAAAATATTATGGGATGTTGCATGTGTTGATGCAATAATATACAGTTCAAGTGCCAAGGAGACGTCGTGAACCTCGAATTAGGCTACCTGCAAAACAGCTTTCAGACGCTGTAGACAAAGAGATGGACAACTGACCAGGGCAGAGGAGGAAGGGTAAAAGCATTTGTGTGCTCATCGCGTATGTCCTCATGCTATTATTATGCTGTAAGTAGAGATTATTCAGTTGAATTAAGATACAAACTCTAGCCTTTAGTGTCGAGGAAGGATAGTGCCAAGCAAGGGTCGAAATGTATGTCCAATCCTTCAGAATCAGCAGTGCGCTCAATAGCAGTTGATGGTAAATACAGTATAGTCGATTCAATGTGCTAATGAGTTTGTTTTCAGTAGCCAGTAGGGAGGATACCATCTCAATCGAAGGGAGATATTTGGACATGCATATGGATCCGCCAGTGGACTCTACTTGCCTGCAAGAGTCATCAGAGCTAGTGGAGGCTACTATCCATATCAACGCCAAGCAAGCTGACCACGCTCCACTTGATGCTGCCCATACCACTGAGTCAATCTTGTCCACGTATCCAACTGACGGTGACCAGGCGCCATTGGACCCGCATGAGGCCGCCCCAGCCGCCGAGCCGGTCATATCCTCATTTCCAACGGACTCAACGTGTGCCCAATCGTCTGACTACGCGCCGTTGGAACCTCCCTACACCGCCCCTGCTGCCTGTTCGGTCATGTCCACTTTGCCAACGGAGGCACCAGCTGAAATGGCGTGTGATCACACGCCATCGGAACCACCCCATGCCACTGTTGAGCCAGTTGTACCAGAGTCTACAGCTGAAATGGCATGTGCCCACACGCCATCGGATGCGATTGACCCCACATTGCAGAGGAGAGTATTTCCGCCCTTCACGTTTCCTCGACCAAAACCCTCTGAACGACCATTGGGAGCACCATTCGCTAATATTGTAGATGGTAAAATTGACTTGTACCATTTTTTATGCTGACGCATTTCATTTCAGAGTCACGGCGAAAGTACTGTATCGTTTTTGATCTAAACGGTGTCCTTTTCTCCCATGAGTGTGGCTCGTCCTCGAATGTCACTGCACCCTCCAAAGCCTGCGGTCGCAAGTTGGTCAAAAGAGACAGATTCACATTAATCACACGGGAGAAACTGCGGGATCTAATAATGACCATGCGACACTTAAAACAGAGGGCCGGGTTCAATTTGCAATTGGGAGTTTGGACATCCATGATGCGCCACAATGCATTAACGTTGCTACAGATGATGCACGATTAGACGCGAGTAATATTACCATTTGACTTTCTCCTAACGCAGGAGGATTGCTTGACTATGGTCCATGTGAGGGGTAGCAAGCCTATCTTCGTCAAGCCAGAGGCTGTAGTGATGAACCGGACTGCTAGGTCAAGTGAAATCCTCATCATCGATGACTCGCCGATTAAAACTGCAGCGAACACGCACACATATGCAGTGCACCCCATCTCTTGCAGTATGGAAACTAGGGAGAAGAAACCGTATGTTCTGGGGGACCTTGCAAAACGGCTTGAAGCGATGGTGATAGAGAACCGGCCAATCCAGGAGGTGGCTGCAGAAATCAACCAAATGGCAGATGGAACGGTATATCAGAAGCCATTTGATCGGACAGACACCAGTCATCATTTATGGCATGTATATTGTCTAGCCAAGCACTATCCGCATCTCCATAATCTGCTCAACCGGATGGGCTCTTCGACCACTGAACATAAGCGTGGACGTATTAGAGAAGAGATGGCATTACTATTGGGTTTAAATCCTGATAGTGTGGAGAGTGATGAAATTCCAAGATTATTGTATAGGCGTTGGAGGCAAAAAATAACAGTCTGAGATGGCATGTATTTATTTAAAAATGTAACTTATTATGGCATGGGGTTCCATGCCAAGGGGAAAGTAAAGATTGAATGGGGACTTGGGCTCCACCTAGACTCGAAGCAACTGAGCCAATATTAAAAGGATGGAAAGAAATTGGACGACGATGACAAGGAGAAGAGAGAGGTGAAGCAGTGGCAGGGGGAGGAGAAGTGATTGAGTAGGCATTTCCTTGTTTAAAATAAAATGGCATGTGCCTCAATGCAGTTGAATTTTGTTATATTTATATATTATATAAAGGTTTGGAAACCTTATTTTTACAAGTGGAATAATGACAATTCCCACTTTAACGAAATAGAGCTTGATGCTATGTCTCGGGAGACCAGACCGATTAGGTAAGTCATTTGGGACTTGCGGAAATGTGTTATAACAACTCACCACATTCGAGTATCCGGGTGAGTCCATGGGAAGTCATCAATGGGCGAGCTATTGAAGGTCCTGTGGAGCTCGACGTGGCCGAGTATCATGGAGAGCTACCTGCAGTGGAGGCATTCACGGCGGAAAGATTCAACATTTGGAATCTAGTGAGGGATTCCTTGATACAGGCTCAACAATGGCAAACCAAGTACGCGAACCTAAAGCACCGGGATGTAGAGTTCCAAGCTGGGGAGAAGGTGTGTCTGAACACCAAGAACCTCAGGCTACCAAGTGGGATCAGCCGAAAGTTGACCCAAAGGTAAAAATGCATGTATTCCTGTAAATGAATTGATCTTGAGTTCCTTAAGTAGGTTCGCGGGGCCTTACGAGATTGAGGCACAAATCGGTAAAGTGGCTTACCGACTCCGACTTCCTTGAGAGATGGGGAAGATGCACCCAGTGTTCCACGTGAACTTACTCAAGCCGTACTTTGAGGATCCGCTTCGCAAGGACCAAGTAAGACCTTTACCTGAGGTTATCCAAGGGGAAGAGGAATACGAAGTCGAGGCCATCCTCAATGCGTGCAAAAGCAAGCGACAAGGACGCGAGGTGAGAGAGTTCCATGTGAAGTGGAAAGGATTTCCACACTGCGAAGCAACATGGGAACCGGAGGAGAACCTAGCGAACGCGCGAGATCTAGTGGAGGAATTTCTGCAAGGCAGAATTCTATGTACTTATGCAAAGTTCAATTAAAAATATCAATTTGCAAAGTTGAGCAAGTGGCATATGTTGGGACCCGAAGGCGCGCCGAAGGTAAGCTAATTAGCATGGGTTAGCTAGGTCGACCAGGCGGAGGGAGCTACGCCCAACTCCCTGCGGGGATGTCGAATCCGTAGACGTATTCTACGGAGGTTGGGTTCGAGTCCCAACCCCCTAGTAAAGCAAGGCTGGGTTCAAGTCCCGACCCTATACTAGGGCATGGTGAGGTGAGGAGTATAGGGACACCTATATTCCGTTGTTATGGGCTCTTGGCCAAGGAGGCTAACTTAGGCACACCGCTAAGTGGGGGGATGCCCCCGGAGACATGGTCAACAAGTCGTAGGATTAAAAAAGAGACATTCAATGTGGGCATCGAACTTTTTCTATGGGTGGTGGAGTTGTAAGGAACCAACTCGCCGAGGTGTCGTAGGCTAAAGGAACCACGAAAGCATGACCAAAATGATAAAGAGTTCATCGGATGGGACTAAGTCGAAGATCGAGTCCAAGACTGACTTGGAGACCGAGTTCGAGATAGAGTCCGGAATCGAGTCCGAGACCGACTCGGGGACCGAGTTCGAGTCCGAGTTCGAGACTGAGTTCGAGACGGAGTCCGAGATCCGAAATCGGGTCCGAGACCGAGTCCGAGGTCGAGTCCGAGGTCGGGTCCGAGATCGGGTCCGAGATCGAGTCCGAGATCGAGTTCGAAACCGAATCCGAAGTCGGATCCGAAATCGGGTCTGAGATCGAGCTAGAGACTAAGTCCAAATACTAATACGGGTCAAGGGGTGAAAGCCCAAAGCGTGCGTCTCCCAGGGGGGGGGGGCTGCAGGGGGTTCCAAAAGTATAGTAGGGATAGTGAGGTCCAGGAACCAGTTTAGAAGGGACTCTCCAGTGGGGCTCCCAAACTGACTTGAGGTTGGGACTGGGACCGAGGGGCCTTGGGTGGGAGTGAGCATGGACTTGGTTGGTGCCGGAGGGGCCATCCAAGGAAGTGCTCAAGAGCAGCTCCCACTCCCGAAAGGGAAACCGATTGCAGTGCTCCCGGCTCATGTGGAGTGGTGCCCCACTTGAGTACCATGCGGCTCATTGGTCCTCGCCCTTCCTAGGGGTTTGGGCCTTCCTTCGGGATAGAAGTGGGGGGGGGGGGGGGGGTAGAGGTACCCATACCGGGCCACTAGGCCACGGTGTTTTGCCCCGGCGTCCCGAAGCAAGTGTTGCACTCAAGACTTGGGATTTAGAGGGTCCTATGATCAAGTCTTGTGGTACCAAGGGATGTTAGAAACCTGGAAGCTTGGTGTGCTTGGCTGCTTGTGCTTGCGGGGAGTGTAGCCGAACCTTAAGTCCAGTCTAACCCGGGGAGGGGGATTGGGAGAGATTAGGAATCCGTGGATGGATGGCTAACGCTCCGTTGCTCGTGTAGTGAGTAGCTGAAACCAAGTAGGACCAAGTAGGAGTTGGTACCATAGGCGAGAACATTGGTGAGAGAACTTAGCAAAAGCCAAGGCAGTGTCGGACGAATAGACGAGGTAAGCTAGCAAATTGGAAAGGAAAAAATTTGTGGCTTACAGGTGTTTGGCAAACACGGTAAGTTATCATCTTGCGAATATTGAGGGACCAATCTCATGGGGGTTCTTGATACTAGCAAGTGCAAGCCAATGACAGGAGTTTCTCAAACCAGGCCGAGTATGCTCGGCAAGAAACACAAAGGGCCTTATGTTTATCCAATTTAAGTGCACAGTTATTGATCAGTTTCTCAATTACCTCAAGTGGGAACTGATAACAGGCCCAATAATACCAACTTCTTGCCATCGTGGTAGTAAGGAAAGAGTGTCTGTAAGGACTATCCGATAGGTAACTTTCGATACCCGAAATCACATTCACGACACTCTCCCCCCCTTAGGGAAGATTGACATCCTCGTCGATGCATACTCCTGTCTAGACCACCACTAAGGAAACAACTCTAGAAAAAGTTCACGGTGATCACACTATATGAGAAATGCACTGATTTAAATGAGTTAGGAGGCAACCTCTTGGTCTAATGTGGATGCGCTACCAACTCAAACACCTTCCGGCCGTCGCCGACAAGGAAATGACTAATAGAGTCAGCCACCCTTGCTGCTCTAGTTGTCACCCAGCTTACAAAAGTGTGATATGCCCTTGCTTGCAGGGACATAGAGAGAGAAGCTAGAGGCCCCAACCCTCTTGAGCAAAGAAACCAAACCCATCGGTAAGGTTTAAATAAACTATTGTAAACAGGTAGTTAGAGTTGTTTACACGGTCACGCCCTTTGAATAAAATAAGGAATATTGACAGAAAGGTGGGTTATGTGACCAATCGATAGTAGCTACCCCATGACTAAAGATTTCACCATGCACACGAAGTGCCGAAGCCAATCTACCTATACTGGCCCAAATTCAAAGATCAATAGATAGACAATATCAAAGTCAAAGACAATGATATCTTAGAGACTTAATTATCAGTAAATAAATCTTAGATTAAAACATAAATGTATTCCAAGTAAGTTATCATCCGATAAACTAATTTTAGTATATAGGACCACCAAAATCATAACAGTGGGAAACATAAGATTCACTATCCAACAAAATTCAATAGGTAGTGTATCATCAAGGACACTTAATGACAAAACACAATTATCAAAGATTGCAAATAGCATGCAAAACAACTCACAAAAGACAACTAAAAAAACACAAAGTATCATTGATTGGCAAGCACAATGCTCAGGAATATATCACATGAAGGAAATAACATCCTAATCTATCAGAACTAACTCAAGCAATAATCAATAGAACAGAATGAATGTAGTAAGACCAATAACACTCATTCATGCCAACTATTGTATTAGTCAATCTAAATAGATCCTCGTCAACAATACTAAGCAACCAGAGTTGCTCAAGCAAGTGTTAGCAACATCTTATTGATATCTTAAACCCAAGAGACCAATCTAGAACAAACCACAAAGAATATGTGATATTGCAAAAAGCCATAAGCCATCAAAGAGACCAACTAACTATCATGAAAGATCATCAATCATCCCATCAATGAAGAGACACAAAATCATCGTTGAAGAAAGAATCCGCCATCCCAAAAAATAGCGAATCATTCTATATCAATAACAATCAAATAAAACCTTTTGACAAGGACAATCAACTATTCTAGATGATAGTCAATCATCACCAATGATTGCTAAATGCAAAAATCAACTTCAACATCAAAGCTAATAAGCCAAAATGCCTTCCCCAACAGCTCCTAACAAATGGAACAATGAGCATGAAAACTCAAAGAAGAAAAAGCTTGAAGAAGTTTATAGCCAAGTCTTACCTAACAATGATCACGAGTCTCACATGAATTAGCTTCAATGCTAAAGAAGAAATCATGGTATAACCCATAATATCCTCCTCAACATATCTATAAGCTAAACTTCATAATGCCAAAGCTAATGAAGAGCATATCTACATCAATATAAAAACTAGGCATAACAAAGTTATGCTCAATAAGTGATCATTAAACGATCCTCCATGAATCCATTTATAGCAAGACGTAACTCACTTCATAACAAGTACAAAAAAAATCATCAATGATCAATATATTCCAACTCAAATCCAATAAGGATTTAAACATTTCAATATCAATCACTAACTCTTTTGCTTGTAGAGTTAACATAGGCTACGACTAAATCACTTTTCAAGGAAAAACCAAAGCTAAACCTTGACTAAACAATCTCGTCTAGAACACAACTAACTCAGCTTGCCACTTATCTTGTCTGAACACCAACATAGTTGGTAACTAGCAAATGCACGAATGTTAATAACACAAAGTTATAGCGAAATCATCAACACTATCTTCATCAAGACTAATGAAACTCAATATCAATCATAAGGAGAGACTTTTCGTTTCACTTGAGCCTCAACATTAACAATGTCAACAACAAGGCATCACTTCAATGCCATCAACACCATAACAAAGCTAAAAAAAGGCAAAAGTGAATCACTACCCAAACTCTTTAGCAATTAAGCTAACCAAAGTCAAAGATACTTTAGTTAGAATCCAAGAAAAAACCTTCAACAATACTCAGTTACAGATAACACATCATCAATGAGTGATTCACCACATCCAAAACTCCATGAAATCCAACACTATAGATTAAACATAACTAAATAACATCGACAAAGGTAAAATCGATATACCAACATGGAAAACCCATATAAGTTTAACAACATGATCCTCCGCAACACCATTCAGTAAAGCAAACCCATCACTAATAAATCTTCATCGAGTGAAGCAAGTGTCAATAGTCCTCGACAAAATTTACAAGCAATCACTAGTTGCAAAGTAACCAACAATCACTTTTTCAACCTGCCTTTCACAAGACCCAAACACTAAACTCATGTCATCAAGTCATACACTTGTCTAACATGAACATAACACCTCATGTATGAGATAAAGGTTCATAGACAAGCACAGACTAAATGACCATTTAAATCCAACTCAACCACAATAAGCTCACTGACACGTTTAGCCAATAGCTCTAAGCATGCATTGAAGAGACTAGCTATGCAAGATCAACACTCAGCTGAAACTAAAGTGAAGACTATGGATGGACTTATATTGGTACACAACCTCCTCATAGACAAAGTTATAGTACAGGTACTAACATCTCAACTTTAAACAACTAAGTTGGACATCACCATTCTTAGCCAAGGCATAGGGCCACCAAGACTAAGTCAAGATCAGTGAGAGCTCACTACTCTCATAGAGTCTTAATGAAATGAAAGGTGCAACCTGTCACCAAGCACAATGCTAGAAGAAAGGCACAAGGGTCACCTTTCTAGAAAAGTGCAACGGCCACTTTTCTACACCAACTCCAGACTTTATCCAACTCAATTGCCTTAACCCTAAAAGTTAGCATACCTTTTGGGTCGCATTATACAAACTACCTACTAAGGTTTAAGTTAACCAAAGTCAACTCCAACCCCTTCACTAGTTTGTATTGGCTTACGAAAATAGAATGGTTTTCGGGCAAAGTGATCAACAAATCAGCCATTAGAAAAGTTTAAGAAAATTTATGGAAAATTTTCCATCCTAGAAAAAGAATGACTCTCAGTCTAGTAATGCAAACTTTCAAGACTCAACCAAGTTCCTCCTACTTTAAATTTCATATAAGTTCACTTCAGCACCAATTCTTATGACCCATAGTATGCTTAAGTGTCGAATATCTCTGCCCATATATCTAATATCTAATATCGATATCCGCAAAAAAAATATACAAAATGAACGTCTAAAGCTTGATCACGAAGACTGCATCTTTGAATATCCATATTGCACTAACACTCTTCTTCAACCACCTTCAAGATCTAATGTGAAGCCAAAACACTAACAAGAAAAATGATTTGAAAAATCAAGGTCTAAGGAAAATTTCTCATCACTCGAAATAACAATGCCACTTCCAGTAACACAAGTGCTAGCGATGCCAATGCCTCAACCGCACACCTTCTCCATCCAATAATCTACTCCAAGTGTTAACGGAATAACTAATAAGTTATAGCAAATGAGTGTTACAACCCTTTTCCAACACCTTAATAGGCAAATCCTCAAGGAAACAACATACCAACTCAAGCTTAGCATAATGGACCACCATTGAGAATCTAGTCAAAGCTACTACAATGCTACTACATGCAAGTAAATTAGCTTCACTATTAACCACTTTAGGGTCGATCATTGTTTAACCAAGCAACTTCATAAACACATTTTTCATTATCATATGGATATGATATAAATATCACAATGACTTGATCATCAATTGAGCAACATCACGAGCAATGCCAATGTTATTACTTCAAAGGTTTTGTGAGTATTAAGTGTCAACTTGATTCGATAAAATGTAATATAAATGCCACACTCCACCAATAGAGATTTACAATACCTAACACCACTAACTTTTGTTTACAACACGGACAAGCTCATACCACTCTTTATCCAACCAAACTCAACACTAATCTAACACCAAGTTATTCAAGGAGCAATAGCAAGGTTCCCCGGAAAAGAATTGAGCATTGCAACCCAAGTCTTCAATAGCAAGCTTAGATAAAATGGTTTAGCGCTTCATTGCTAATACTAATAAGATTCACCGCCAAAAACTAATAAAAAGAATGACATGGAAAATCAAGCTCTAAGGAAAATTCCTTATCACTCAACATAACAATGTCATCTTCATTAACACAAGTGCTAGTGATGTCAATGCCTCAACTACACACCTTCTCCATCCAACAATCTACTCCAAATGCTAACGGATCAACTGATAAGCTATAACAAATGAATGCTATAACCCTTTTCCAACACCTTATGGGCAAACCCTCAAGGAAACAACATACCAACTCAAGCTTAGCACAATGGATCACCATCGAGAATCGAGTCAAAGTTACTACAATGCTACTATATGTAAGTAGACTAGCTTCACCATCAACCACTTTGGGGTTGATCACCGTTTAACTAAGCAACTTTGTAAACACATTGCTCATCATCACTTGGATATGATATAAAAATCACAATGTCTTGATCATCAAACAAGCAACATCATGAGCAACACCCATGTCATTACTTCAAAGGTTTTGTGAGTATCAAGTGTCAACTCAATTCGACAAAATGTAACATAAATGCCACACTCCACCGATAGAGATTTACAACACCCAACACTATTAACTTTTGTTTACAACACAGAAAAGTTCATGCCACTCTCTATCCAACCAAACTCAACACTAATCTAACACCAAGCTATTCAAGGAGCAATAACAAGGTTCCCCGGAAAAGAATTGAGCATTGCAACCCAAGTCTTCAATAGCAAGCTTAGACAAAATGGTTTAGCGCTTCACCATTATCCATCCCACGACTCACCATTTGTAAAACCATCATTTCCAATATGCATCAAGGTAGAGACTCTTGATTTCATGATGTGAACACGAGAAATGAGTCACACCTCGTTGCAAATCATTTTTCCAAGAAGAAAAGACGATTTACGTGTTTGATCCTTTGTCCCTGATGACTCTCTTTTTGGTCTCATTTTTTACTAAACCTCAAACTTGTATTAACATTGCCTTCAGTCCAATCTAAGAAAAGTTTATGAGAGAGCACGGCAATGAATACTTGAATCATTAGACTCATCCCTACAGTCTTTGATTGATCCACTGTGAGACACAAAATCCCTAGGCCCCAAAGTGGAGCCGGAAAGGGTGCCACGTGGTAGTGGCCGAAGCGAAAGCCAAACGAGCATAACACGTTTGGACTAAAAGCTCCGACTTGGAAGGTCGAGAGCGAGAGTGGAACTCCCAACAAAGTGCTCGAGGAGCAAGCACGAGGCAACCAATAAGCAAGGCTCCAAAAAGGGACCCAAAATGGACCCAAAGTGGAGTCCGATATGGAGTCCGAGATGGAGTCCGAGATGGACCCGAAGTGGAGTCCGATATGGAGTCCAAAGTGGAGTCCGAGATGGAGTCCAATATGGAGTCCGAGATGGACCTGAAGTGGAGTCCGATATGGAGTCTGAGATGGAGTCCGAGATGGACCCGAAGTGGAGTCCGATATGGAGTCCGAGATGGAGTCCGAGATGGACCCAAAGTGGAGTCCGAGATGGACCCAAAGTGGAGTCCGATATGGAGTCCGAGATGGAGTCCGACATGGACCTGAAGTGGAGTCCGATAGGGAGTCCGAGATGGAGTCCGAGATGGACCCGAGATGGAGTCCAAGATGGACCCGAGATGGAGTCCGAGATGGACCCGAGATGGAATCCGAGATGGAGTCCGAGATGGAACCGAGACCGGGACCGAGACCGAGACCGAGTCCGGTCCGAATCCGGGACCGAGACTGAGTTCGAGTCCGAGTCTGAGTCCGATCCGAATACTAATACAGGCAGTTGGGTGAAAGCCCAAAGCGATCGTCCCCCAGGGGGGGGGGGGGCTGCAGGGGGTTCCAAAAGTATAGTAGGGGGAGAGTGTGGGGGTTGGAGCCCAGTGGAGCCAGTTTGGCCCAGGAAGGCCAGACCCAGTGTTGGGTGATGAGCTGACCACTGGGAAGTCCAAGACTAGAGTGAACACGGACCGACAAGCGGGGTAGCTTGGTGAAGTGTTCAAGAGCCGGCTCTAGTTCCCTCGGGAGATCGACTGGCCGATGCTCCCAGTCCAAGTGTGGGTGGCACTACCTACTTGGATACCAGGCGTGGCTCAACAGAACCTCGCTCTAAGCCCATGGCTAGAGCACCCAAGGGCGGAAGGCAGGGAGAGTACCCAGGTGGCTCGCGTAAGGCCACGGTGTTCCGAAATGTTGTCCCAAAGGCCCAGACTGTGGAAAGGAAGAGGAGCAGTCCTCTGGGGTAGTGACCAAGGACACAGTCGTGTGGTGAGGAAGTCCCAGAGGACCGTGGGACTTAGTGGTCGGGCCTGTGGGCCTCGATCCAGTGGCAGTGTTGGCAAACACGGCCAGGGGCAGAAAGGGACTTAGTGGAGACTGACATACGGATATTGGGGAAGGCTATCCCCCTTGTCGATGGGCATCCTAAGGATGCTAAGGAGTGGATCTGATATGACCACTCACGGATGGATTGCCTAGTCTTGGAGAGCCAAGACTATGATGCAAGTGGTATTGGACTACCAGTGTGGCAAAGGTGATTGGGCATGGCCTTAGCGTAACAGGCTGCTATGTCGGTGGTACCTTTGAGTGTCGGTCATGGGATTGGACACGTGGAGCACTTGGACCAAGTGCAAATGTTGAGTGGCATAGATGCCATTCTCGGGGCTAGCAAGTCCCAAGTCCTGAATTGGACTTATGGAGGTTGTGAATGAGACTCCTCCAAATGGTCGGAGGTGTGGTTAAGTGACTAAAGTAGAATGGAAAAATTAGTCGCTTACATCCACTTTAATCATGCCTAGGAAGGATGCACTAGTGCCGTGCTAAACAGCTATGAACCAGCCTATTTGCCACTCATAGCAAACCCAAGGAAGGTTTACTTTCACCCACGGTACATGGAACAACTCATGGAACCACCGATAGGCTAACATTAATCTTGCCAACTCAAAGTGTAACCTTGAGTTGTTAATGTGCCTCACTCATGAGCCCAAGCTCAAACTCGTGCAACCGGAATAATTCAATCCCTCTTATGAGCCCAAGAGCAAGCTCACATAATACAGTACAAAAAGGTAACCAAATCCATACCCAAGGAACAATTGCGAAGCCTTTGCACCCAAACGTGTACCCATTCGAATCATCGTTTCATCTCTGCGTATGCAATGAGACTAGTTGCCCAATCTCATTGAATAGTAATCGCCGAGACTCATTCTCTGATACCAAATGTAGCACACGTGGTTTTTACCCTTTATCATATGGTGATTTACCATAGGATAACATCACGAAGCGGAACCTAAACCCTCCATATGCCATGTGTCACATGCCACATGTCTATAAGACAGTGGTGTGGAACCTGAGGTTCAAGGCCTTATGTCACAAACATAACTTCGGGTATCGAAAGATACTTTTCAGCCAGTCCTTATGGACACTCTCCCCTTACTACCATGACGGTATTACTGGTTCCCTTTATTGGCCCCTTTTTTCCAAGTGTTAGTAAATTGGACTTAGCATCTATACTTGGCTGGATGAGCATAAGGACAAAATTCCTAAGTGTCTATTTGGCCAAGCATACTTGGCATAGCCTTTTAGTTCTCTTTTGCTCTATCTTGCACTAGCTTAGCAAGAACCCTTGCATATTGAGACTAGTCCCTCAATATCACTGAATGATAGCTTACCGTGTTTGCCAAACACCCTCACTATAATGTGTTGGGCAATATAGTGACTTGCTGGATGTAAGCACGACAAATAGCGTGTCAATTTGGCACCCAAAAAGAACACGGGATTGTGGAGGTACGCTGCAGCTTTGGATCAGCTGCCCCACACTATAAGAGTAGGGGGAGTGTGAAATATTTTAAAGTGGGTTCAAACCGTGACTATGGCACTGGATCCCATCAGACCTCCAAAGTTAAGTGTCTCTGGGCTTGAATAGTACTAGGCTGGGTGACCACATGGGAAGTCCAAATGACCCCCTCTTTTTTTCTTTCCTTACAAGTCATTTATTTTTGTAAGATCACTGTTTTAATATATAAACTTTGAGTATTTTTCCATAGCATGAAAGTGTATGGTCCTTAAATACTACTTACAATTGTCAATGTAAGGTGTATTTGCCAAATTGTGCCATTAGCTAGTTATTAACTAGGGTATAAGTCACAAAGAATGTGTTGTGATTGTCACCACATGGAATGGCAAGCAAGTCCAAACATATGTATTTCACATGGAATACAAGGACACTAAACTCCAACTATGAGAAGCCAAAGGGCATGCCATGTGTCAATGTGACACACATTGAAAACCATAAAACTCACCAAAGCACATGCCATGTGTCAATATGGCACACATTGAAAACCATAAAACTCTGAGCACGAACCAAAGTGCATGCCATGTGTCAATGTGGCACACATTGAAAACCATAAAACTCTATGAGATCAAACCAAAGGCCAAGCCACGTGTCAAAATAAAACTCGGATATATCCAGGGCCAGACACATCCGGGGCCCGGCATATCGGGTGCCCAACATGTCCGGGGCCCGATATATTTGGGGCCGGACATATCGGGTGCCCGACATATCCGGGACCCAACATGTCCGGGGCCGGATATATCGGGTGCCTGACATGTCCCGACATGTCTGGGGCCGGACATATCGGGTGCCGGAAATGTCCGGGGCCCGACATATCGGGGCCCGACATATCAAGTGCTCGACATGTCCGGGTGCCCGACGTGTCTGGGGCCAGACTGTAAGCCACAAATTTTTCCTTTCCAATTTGCCAGCTTACCTCGTCTGTCCGACCAACACTACCTTGGCTTGTGCTAAGTTCCCTTGCCAAGGTTCTTGCCTATTGTACCAGCTCCTACTTGGTCCTAGTTGGTTTCATCTACTCACTGCACGAGCAACGGAGTGTTAACCATCCATCTACGGATTCCCAAATCTCTCCCAATCCCCCTCCCTGGGTTAGACTGGACTTAAGGTTCGGCTACACTCTCCGCAGGTACAAGCAGCCAAGCACACCAAGCCTCCAGGTTCCTAACACCCCTTGGTACAACAAGACTTGATCATGGGACCCTCTAAATCCCAAGCCTTGGGTGCAGCACTTGCTTCGGGACATCGGGGCGAAACACCGTGGCCTAACGGCCCGGTATGGGTACCTCTACCCCCCCACTTCCATCCCGAAGGGAAGGCCCAAGCCCCTAGGAAGGGCGAGGACCAATGAGCCGCAAGGTACTCAAGTGGGGCACCACTCCACATGAGCCGGGAGCACTGCAGTCGGTTTCCCTTTCGGGAGTGGGAGCTGCTCTTGAACACTTCCCTGGGTGGCCCCTCCGGCACCACCCAAGCCCATACTCACTCCCACCCAAGGCCCCTCGGCCCCAGTCTCAACCTCAAGTCAATTTGGAAGCACCACTAGAGAGTTCCTTCAAGACTGGTTCCTGGACCTCACTATCCCTACTATACATTTGGAACCCCTTGCAGCCCCCGCCCCCCCTGGGAGACGCACACTTTGGGCTTTCACCCCTTGACCTGTATTAGTACTCGGACTTAGTCTCTGGCTCGATCTCGGACTCGATCTCGGATCCGACTTCGGATTCGGTCTCGGACTCGATCTCGGACTCGATCTCGGACCCGATCTCAGACCCGACCTCGGACTCGACCTCGGACTCAGTCTCGGACCCGATTTCAGATCTCGGACTCCGTCTTGAGCTTGGTCTTGAACTCGGTCTCAAACTCGGTCTCCGAGTCGGTCTTGGACTTGATTCCGGACTCTATCTCGAACTCGGTCTTAGAGTCGGTCTTGGACTCGATCTTAGACTTGGTCCCCTCCAATGAACTCTTTATCATTTTGGTCAAGCTTTCGGGGCTCTTTTAGCCTACGACACCTCGGCGATTGGTTCCTTACAACTCCACCACCCATAGAAGAAGTTCGATGAAACGTGTATGTACATTCCCCAATGTCCCATAGAGACTAATACAAAAACTGGGCATGCTGCCTGAAGCTCATGCTACCTAGTGGTGATCTCCCTCATCTAAAGTGAGACTAGGCCTGCAGTAGAAGCAGCTGCGGTTGTCTCCGTCGTATCACGTCCAGATCCACGTCCCTCCTTCGTGCTGACCGCAAGATCGACTCCGGGGGGTGCCATCTCCAACGAACATCCTTGTGATCTCCTCTACCAAAACATGGCAGCCATGCTTTCTGCCACTCCTCGAGCCTCTCGAGCTTCCCTCTGTCCCGGAGGATAGCATGGTGAAGCCGTATTGCCGCCAGTGTAAGTCTCCACCACTCTGCCAGTACCTGTGATACTCTGACCTGTGTCCCTTCGAAGTGCGCCCGGTTACGTGCTTCCCAAAGGGCCTGGACTCCCGTCGCAGGCCATATCGCCCATTGAGCATGTCCAAGCGCCTCCCACACGGGGACTCCTACCTCCGCCCCGGTCGTGTCCCACCGGACCTGAATCCCCCAGCCATGTCGTCCTCTGCACCTGATGTGTCGTAGGGCTGGGCCCTGGGCAGGGCCTCTCGCTTCCTCAAACCAGTGAAGCACATCCCCACTGCGGGCCTCGAAATCCTGTGTCACGCCCAACTCCTTCCCTGCCTTAATAATCTGGCGCCACACCTCCTTTGCAGTGTCACACTCCAACAGTGCATGCTTGACTGTCTCGATTTCGTCACACTCCCTGCACTTGCGACTCGCGTCGTCCTGGAATTGCTGTCCAACCGGAAGCCCATTGTTTGCTACCAACCACGAGGTGACTTTCACTTTTTCCTGCACGGGCAACTTCCAGAAGTGAATCGTGTTGTCCACCACTTGCTCCGCGCCGACCCCCTGTGCTATCCACTTCTGCCACAGCTTCGGAATCTCCTCTCTCACCTCCTCTCGTGATGTTAGTAGTCCATTCCGCGCTTCTTTGACTGCGTAGGAGAAAAAGCTTCCTGTCCCTCGTCGCCATGTAGCAGGGTCCCAGTCCAGATCTTCTAGTAGCTGCTGTCGCCACCATATCAGTGATCCATCGCCCTCCAGCAGGTCTTCTGAGTCCACCACGTCCAGCCTCTTGGGTGAGTGCCTAAGCACACGGATTCTCCCACGTACCTCATCGTCCGTGACGTCTGGCATCTCTTGTCTCTCACCCGTCGGGAGAAGCGTGTCTCCTCTCGTGATGCGAAACGGGAGTCCTATGTTGAGCTCTGGTGCAGCAACGAACCACACCTCAACGTCCCCTTCTTCCCATGCTGGTGTAGGTGCGGTGAATGCTCGAGTCCACATCCCTAGCGGACGTCGCACAGCATCGTGTTCCTCCCACTCTGTTTGCCGCTGGATCGCCACAAAGTCTCCTGCTTGAAGGCATCTTCTCGGCCACTTCGTCCCTGCTTTCGTGTTGTTCACCACTCGGAGGAGTCGCAGAACGTCCAGCAGGATGTTACGTCCCTTCCAAGGTCCAAACACTTGAGTCCTTCTCGCTGTTCGCCACCAATCCTTGTCAATCACTCCCGCCAGCTGCTTCATTGTCCGGAATCCATTTGCATGCATTTTCCTCCAGATCGTGTGGTGTGTCTCTCGTCCTAGTGTCACACCTCCCTCTTTGAACAGTGCGTTGAAAAACAAAGGCTGGTTGAGCCACTCCTCGGCCCTGGTCGGTGGTGTTTGCTCCAGCGGAAAGGCTCTCTATAGTCGATGAAGGCTCTGGACGAAGTTGCCCCCCCTCACTACCTGCGTCGGT
Source organism: Selaginella moellendorffii (assembly GCF_000143415.4). NCBI lineage: Eukaryota > Viridiplantae > Streptophyta > Lycopodiopsida > Selaginellales > Selaginellaceae > Selaginella > Selaginella moellendorffii. The sequence goes on along the minus strand of NW_003314364.1, from coordinate 152,244 downwards.
CCTTCTGCGAAGAGCCACCGTGGGTCCTCCTCCCACGGTTTGGCTGCATTGTGTTTGGGGCGTATCGCTAGGAGGCTCTGCCAGAACATGAGTCGCCACGGCTGTCTCCCCTGTTGCAAGCCCATGAGAAAAATCTTGTACCTCATCGCCTTTGCCATGTTGCTGGGGTCAATGATCCCCAGCCCCCCTAGAATGTGCGGCCTCGCTGTAGATTGCCATGCCACCTTGGCCATGGTTCACCCTGTAGCCAATGCTCCACGCCATACGTAGGTCCGCACCATCTGTCTCACCTTCTGCAGTGTAGTTTCCAGCACTGGCCAAATCGAGAGGTGGTACCAGATGCTAGGGAGGATCACACTCTTGACCACTACAATCCGGGCTGGGAGTCTGAGTTTCCTTGGTGTCCATTTCTGAACTGCGGTCTGGATCCTCCTGAGAAGCGTGTCATCCTGTGTAGCCGCATTGTACTGGGTCCCAACCTGGATGCCGAGGTACCGAGTGTCTTCGCCAGGGCGAAGCCACTGAAAGCCTATCTCCTGTCCCCAAGTCTCGATGCCTGGCTTTCCCCTCTAGTATCTCTCCTGGCAGCACCCCTGTTTTCTGTGCGTCTCGCCATGTCTCCAGGAGCATCAGGCCAACGTCGTCCCAATACTCCTCATAGAATGCCGGATGGAGGCCGTCCATACCTGGCATCTTGTCATCGTTCCGCTGCTCCAGGGCTCGATGGAGGTCTTCCAATGAAAAGTCGGCCACCAACTTCTCCAGGTACTCATCGGGAACTCTGCGTGGAAGAGTAGACAGCACTCTGCCTGCGGCGTCTCTCCTATCCGGGGACCAGGGCTGGGCCGTGTACAGCTTCTGGTAGAACTCCTGGGCCAGCCCCTGCATTCCCTATTGGTCCTCGACCACTTCTCCATCGTCCTTCCTCAGTCCTAGGATCGGGGGGGAGTCGGTGACTGGACGGATCCCTTTTTAGAATGCTTTGTTGAGAAGCCGTTCATTCATCACCCAGCTATCCTCCAGGGATCGGAGTCCACCACTCCACGCTGCATATTCTTTGTCCCGCAGCTCTGCTTCCCTCTCATCCAGTGTTGCTGTCCATCTGGCCTTGTCGTTTGCATGTAGGACCATTCTCTGGGCTGCCGCCACCTTTTGTCTCGCCAGTCTCACCTCTTTCAAGACTTCCCCTTTGAGAGCCGCTTGCCTTTCCCGGAGCTTAGTGGAGCAAGTGCCTAGTGCCAAGACAAGTTCCCCTTTGCTGCTGTCCAGTGTTTCCTGGACGAGCTTCACTGCTACCGGGTCAACCATTGTGGCTTTGGTGATCTTCCTCTGCACCGCTGTTCCTTTCACCGCCTGTAGCTTGAGAATGCCTCAGAGTGGGTCGTGGTCTGAAAAGGTGGCAAACGTGGGCCACGTTTTGAGTCCCCCTCCGTCTTGTCGCAGCCTGGTGGAAGTGTAAATCCTGTCCAGTCGAGCTTGGCACCCTGTCGATTGGCGTCTCGTGAATGGGTGGGAGTGTGCAGCGAACCCCTCTGCGTGCTGGAGGTCCAAGACTCCCAAGGCTTCGACTAGCACTGTCCAACTCTTTCTCTCTCTCCCCTGTATGGTTTCCAGTGAAACTCGCCGGTCACTCAAACCCTCCACCATGTTGAAGTCTCCTACCACAAGCCACTCGTCTGCCACTTCTTGAGTGCTCTGCTGGATATCTGTCCACATTTGTGCGCGCTCCCTTCTTCGAGTGGGTGCATACACGTTGACAATCCCAACACGTCCAAAGTGTAGGTGTATGACCAACAACTGTGCTATCCCTGGGACCAGCACCCTGTGGTCGCGTACCTGCGCTGACCACTTGGTAGAGACGATGATCGCTGTTCCTCCTCCACACCGTGTTCTCACTTGCGTGGCCGGATTCCACCAAATTCTCCCGTGCATGCCCAAATTGAAGTCTGGAGCCTTCACCATCTTGTGCTCTTGGATGCACAGTATGTCGATCCTCCCCTCTAAGCTCTATTTCGTTAAAGTGGGAATTGTCATTATCCCACTTGTAAAATAAGGTTTCCAAACCTTTATATAGTATATAAATATAACAAAATTCAACTGCATTGAGGCACATGCCATTTTATTTTAAACAAGGAAATGTCTACTTAATCACTTCTCCTCCCCCTGCCACTGCTTCACCTCTCTCTTCTCCTTGTCATCGTCGTCCAATTTCTTTCCATCCTTTTAATATTGGCTCAGTTGCTCCGAGTCTAGGTGGAGCCCAAGTCCCCATTCAATCTTTACTTTCCCCTTGGCATGGAACCCCATGCCATAATAAGTTACATTTTTAAATAAATACATGCCATCTCAGACTGTTATTTTTTGCCTCCAACGCCTATACAATAATCTTGGAATTTCATCACTCTCCACACTATCAGGATTTAAACCCAATAGTAATGCCATCTCTTCTCTAATACGTCCACGCTCATGTTCAGTGGTCGAAGAACCCATCCGGTTGAGCAGATTATGGAGATGCGGATAGTGCTTGGCTAGACAATATACATGCCATAAATGATGACTGGTGTCTGTCCAATCAAATGGCTTCTGATATACCGTTCCATCTGCCATTTGGTTGATTTCTGCAGCCACCTCCTGGACTGGCCGGTTCTCTATCACCATCGCTTCAAGCCGTTTTGCAAGGTCCCCAAGAACATACGGTTTCTTCTCCCTAGTTTCCATACTGCAAGAGATGGGGTGCACTGCATATGTGTGCGTGTTCGCTGCAGTTTTAATCGGCGAGTCATCGATGATGAGGATTTCACTTGACCTAGCAGTCCGGTTCATCACTACAGCCTCTGGCTTGATGAAGATGGTCTTGCTACCCCTCACATGGACCATAGTCAAGCAATCCTCCTGCGTTAGGAGAAAGTCAAATGGTAATATTACTCGCGTCTGATCGTGCATCATCTGTAGCAACGTTAATGCATTGTGGCGCATCATGGATGTCCAAACTCCCAATTGCAAATTGAACCCGGCCCTCTGTTTTAAGTGTCGCATGGTCATTATTAGATCCCGCAGTTTCTCCCGTGTGATTAATGTGAATCTGTCTCTTTTGACCAACTTGCGACCGCAGGCTTTGGAGGGTGCAGTGACATTCGAGGACGAGCCATGCTCATGGGAGAAAAGGACACCATTCAGATCAAAAACGATACAGTACTTTCGCCGTGACTCTAAAATGAAATGCGTTAGCATAAAAAATGGTACAAGTCAATTTTACCATCTACAATATTAGCGAATGGTGCTCCCGATGGTCGTTCAGAGGGTTTTGGTCGAGGAAACGTGAAGGGCGGAAATACTCTCCTCTGCAATATGGCGTGTGGGCACGCATCCGATGGCGTGTGGGCACGCATCATTTCAGCTGTAGACTCTGGTACAACTGGCTCAACAGTGGCATGGGGTGGTTCCGATGGCGTGTGATCACACGCCATTTCAGCTGGTGCCTCCGTTGGCAAAGTGGACATGACCAAACAGGCAGCAGGGGCGGTGTAGGGAGGTTCCAACGGCGCGTAGTCAGACGATTGGGCACACGTTGGAAATGAGGATACGACCGGCTCGGCGGCTGGGGCGGCCTCATGCGGGTCCAATAGCGCCTGGTCACCGTCAGTTGGATACGTGGACAAGATTGACTCAGTGGTATGGGCAGCATCAAGTGGAGCATGGTCAGCTTGCTTGGCGTTGATATGGATAGTAGCCTCCACCAGCTCTGATGACTCTTGCAGGCAAGTAGAGTCCACTGGCGGATCCATATGCATGTCCAAATATCTCCCTTCGATTGAGATGGTATCCTCCCGTGCTACTAAAAACAAACTCATTAGCACATTGAATCGACTATACTGTATTTACCATCAACTGCTATTGAGGAACTAGGACCGATATCACTTGGGCGCACTGCTGATTCTGAAGGATTGGACATACGTTTCGACCCTTACTTGGCACTATCCTTCCTCGACACTAAAGGCTAGAGTTTGTATCTTAATTCAACTGAATAATCTCTACTTACCATTTCTTCTGCGACCTACATGGACAATGTTAGAAATGGTAAAAGGTTAGGAATGGATGTACTATTATTTACCTGATGGTTTGTCTTGTATGACCTTCCTCCGCTGCTCTTTGGCCACCTCAGGCTGGCCATCGTCGTCATCATCGTCATCGTCGTTATTGTGATCGTCACCATTGTGAGGACCATCCAAGTCCTCTTCGTCCTCCTCTTCTTCATCCTCCTCTTCTTCGTCCTCCTCTTCTTTGTCCTCCTCTTCGTCCTTCTGCTCTTCCTGCTCATTATCTTTCTCTGGCTCCTCATCCCCCTCCTACATTTCTTCCATAGGCTGCTCAGGCTGGATGGCTTGTTTTTCCAGGACCATCTTGGGAAAATCATCTGGCCGAGTCTCCATCTCAAAATACAAGACATCCATAGCCTGTTTTAGTGCGTGACCTAGGACCGTATCCTCACCCGACTGTCTTAATATGGTTTCTGCACGTTCTTGCACCCTTCGAAGACGATGAGATGAGAAAAACGTGGCCCTGACTTGAAAAGCATCCCTCATCCATTGTACCTCTCCATTGAGATTGGGGAAGGGGAGTCCGCCATAGGAATCTGAGTCAGAAGGTGGTGACTGGCTCCTTTCACTCAGCCCTTGATCTGCAATGAATGGCATGAGCACACACGCCATAACCGCGAGGCATTACCTATCATCTTTTCGTTGCCCTTCTTCCTTTTCGAATCAAACGCCTCTGATCCCGACGACTGTCCAACGTGCTTTCGCTTTTTATGACCACTGTCAGTTTGAGCTTGGCTGGTGCTTGCCTGTTTTGCCTTTGAAGAAGTGTCTCCTGCAAGGAATGGCATGAGACCACACGCCATTGCAAATATAATTTGTACCTCCTTTTTTCCTATTGCTTGTCTGTTTGTCCTTCTTCGACGCGCCACCAGTGCGCTTTTCAGTCCTCGTGTCTGAATATTCACAACGATCTATAATCAAAATGGCGTGAGGCCTCACGTGACCTTACCTTGTGCAGGTTGTGAGCTCGGCCTAACATCAGTAGCTGTTAACGCCGTTTCAGCATCTGGGGGTGGCCACGCTCCTGCATACAGAGCTTGTGAGATAACATTTAAACTTAAAGTGCGTACTCACCAGGTTCGTAGAGAAGATACTGTTTTTCTTTGGCAACTGTAATTATATGCTCCATTGAAGTCACCTCTTCAATGGAGTTTGTCACCGCAACACACGGGACACCCTTGAGTAGTGCGGCTTGAAAGAATAGTCCGCCGCAGTTGTACTCGACAACGCATTTGCCCTTGGAGTCACCTGCTATTGCGTTGAAGACCCAGCTGAGCATTTCCCATGCTGCACCTGGAGCTTTCTTTGGATTCGAAAGCTCCATAGCCGTCTTCAGTTCCTCAGGCATGGGTAAATTGACCTCCCTCAGATCAATTCGATCGGCTTTGTTGAACGAAGCTGGGAAGTCACTCCAGTCCCACTCTGCTGCAGGACCAATAACAAGGGCGAGTGTGAAGATGCGGACATTCGTCGGTATCTTCTTCTTAGCCATTATCCCATGGATCTCCCGCATCTCCTTGCCTTTCAACCGAGCCTTCACCTCGTTCAAGGCCTTCCAGAACTTGTGATAGGATTCGGAGTCATAGATCATATAGTGGACTGAAGATTCCACCTCCGCAAGTCCCACCATTAAGTCAATGATGGAGCTGACTTCGTCTGCATGAGTGATCTCCTCGTTTGTGAAGTCCATCACACAAAAGATATTCTTGACCTGCTCATCTCCGCGGGAAACGATGCTCCTCCACCTTTGATCCTCATCCGAATTCACGTATACCCGGTAAGGTTCTCGATAGGCCTCTGCTGCGGGGTCGAGCTGTTTCTGAAGCTGGCGGTCGACATCCCTCTTAATGAAATTTGGATACTGATCCAACTTCTCAGCTTTACTTTTCGTGGCATCCCGCAGCAGATCGATGAACTTGGGGGCCCCCTTCACGTACTCGTCGATGTCTTCATTTGACAACTCCAGCTCTTCCATCATCTCTTGCGTGATGTCGATGCTCACCCTCGCAACGGCCACTTGCTCGAAGATCCAATCCTTCAATAGCGCACGAGCTCTCAGAGTCGTGCACAAGTCCTCGTATGTCACAATATGGCCGGGAGTCATTTTGGTCTTGTTGAAGACTACCTCACCACGTAGAAGAGCATTAGCCACTGTCAGAAGGTCGTCGTCGTCTGGAGACCGCGAGAAACGCAAGGCGTTGAGCTTCAAATCATTGGGCTTCCGGCCGTCCTCCACACCCATTGAGTTTAGCAACTCCCCGTCATGGTACCTCCTCAGCACATCTACCCATTTGTCAATAACAACTTTTGTCGCGAGTAGAATGTTATGGATGCTGAGTGTGTCATTGACCCCCAGTGTTTTCGAGAGAAGACTCGAGAATTCCTGCAATGGAAATGGCGTGAGGCCACATGCTATGCTACATGCAACGAGGCTTACCTGCCAGGCGCTAGTTGCTAGTGCACGTCCTTGTCCTGGTTTTTGTGGCTTCTTCAGTTGAACCCAGAGCTTTCGTGTTCGTGCCAATGTCTCGTGCAGACCCGATTTGTAGCACGTTTCTTGCTTGACATTCTGCGCGTGGGAGATGTATATGATAGATTGGAGGGGCGAGTTGCCTTTTATCAGGCGGACAACTCTTGTCTTGAAGACTTTCTTTACCTCCTCGGTAGTAGGGGATCACGTCTGCGATGTCGGGTGTTACTGGACTTGCCAGCATCTTCTGCTTCAGTTTCTCCACCCACTCATCAGATACTAGCCTGTGGTTGTATTTGCTTTGGATCTCGATACGGCTCACGTCGATTGTATATACTTTGTTGGAATAGTAACAAGTACTATTATCTGCGACGATTTTTGCTGCCTCTTCTTGCTCTTTCTGCTCTTTGCGGCTCTTCTTTTTGGTGGGTGTAGTGTTCGAACCCGAGGCAATGGCATCACCGAGTAGCTTCTTTTTTGGAGCAGCAGAGTCGGACGTCGGCTTGAGCTTGACCACCCTTTTTTACTTCGGGGTAGTTTCCAGATCGACCCCCTTCCCCTTCGCTTCGCAACCTGGAGGCACTCTCAACGGCTCAATGTTGGAATATAGTTTTTGAACATCGCCGTAGGTGAGGTCCGTGGATTCCATGTGATCTTCATAGACCCGCAGCGTCTTTGAAATTGTGGGCCTCCTGGACAACCTTTCCCTAGCTCCCTCTAGGAATTCCTCATAGCCGCTGCCCCCCTCCGGGAAGCCGCTAGGATGTGCAAGATGGATCTTGAAGGCGGACGCTGTCTCTACCACAAGTGCCAGTCCATATTCTTGCATGGAACTGCATGGAGTGTCTGTCACTTGGATGAGGATCCCCATGCATTCTTTTCTCCCACCATCTGTGTTGTACAGCATCAGATCCTCGCCTTCCATCCCGAAAGTCCAACTGGTGAGCTCCTCCCCCTTCTCTGCATCCACATTGACAGTGGCTGGAAGAAGAACGCAATTCCTCGCCTGTTCAGAAATGCACAACAATTAGAGCTGACAGATGAAAAGCTAGCAGCTGGAAATAACGTGAGGCCACACGCCATTCACCACTGCATCAGATGTCTTGAGGCTGCATCCTAAGATGGCGTGAGGCTACACGCCATCTGTAACCGGACTGCACTCGAGAGCCCAATTGGTGCATGCCAATGTTGCTACTGAATGGCATGTGGCCTCATGCCATTTTCTACTTGGCCTAAAAGACTTACCATTTGAAGCCGAATGGAGGCCGTGACAATCGAGGCTGGACTCGCTGGCGAATGTGCACTGTGTGTGCAGCGGATCGTAGCAGCAAGGCTACTCTACCACTTACAGTTGGAGAGTGGTGCTGAAATCTCCCGGGATGCCAAGTGGGCTGCGTGTGGGTGGCGGAGTGGGCGGCGGAGTTGGCGGCGAAGTTACAAACTGGGTGTGTCTTGAAGTGGACGCCGATGCACACGAGCGTGATGCGAGCGCGAGTGTGATGCAAGCGCGAGTGGACGCCGATGCACACGAGAAACCTGTAGAGAAGTGAGCGTGATCGCGAGTGGGAGCGCGATGCGAGCGGGAGCGCGAGTGTGATGCGAGCGCGAGCGCGAGTGTGCGAGTGCGAGTACAAAGAAAAATGCAAAACCTAACCTCACACGCACGAAATGTCACAACGGTTGGTAATCCCGCCACGTCATCATTCCTCGGACTTGGGCGCCACCATTAATTTCTGGATTGCCGCGCGCATGCAAGCACGCAAAATCCAAAAGAAATCCGCAACATCATCATTCCTCGGACTGCATACACGCGAAATCCAAAAGAAAGATCATGATTGGGATATCATTTAATACCCTCGCTATATTTATACCATGCATGATTGGATATTCCAAAGCATCTTGTATTTCCAAAAATGGCAGATGTTCAGCTAAATAAAGAAATTCTATCTGTTTCTATTTTTCTCTCAAATCAATATTATAGCGTGTGGGCTCATGCAATTTTGAACCAAAGAAACCCAAAAAACGTTGGACCCAAAATATTTTGAAAAAACCCAAAAAACCCTAAACATTTTAAACCCAAAAATCCAGGCGTCCTGAGGCGTTATTCCTTGAATGGCGTGTGGGCGCATGCCATTTTCAGGGCCAATGCTGAATGGAGAAAAATTCCCTTTCAGTGCAAATGCTGCAAGAGGCACATGCCGAGCACAAAGGACTGTAACTACCTCACATGACACAGATAAATTTTTCTCTATTTGGCAAAGATAAACTTTATAGCGTGTGGGCTCATGCAATTTTGAACCCAAAAAATGCACCAAAAAATTCTCGGCGTCATCTGGCGTTATCTCTTGAATGGCGTGGGGCCGCATGCCATTTTCAGGGGCACATAGGAGTATATTCCTAGGATATTCTGACACGCGCGAGATTTTTTTGAGTTTTCTGGAGATCCAACCGTTAGATCGCAACTAGATTTTACAGAATGGTATACAATGTCTTTCTTGATGACCCTGCAAAGAAGCATCTCGATCGGACACCACATGAGACCACACGAGCCTTACAATATTTCAGGGGCATTTGCCATAGATCCGACCGTTATTTTGCTCCAAGATTTTACAATTTGGTGTGCATTGACCTTTCCATCGAAATTGCAAAGGGACATCACAATCAGATACGGGATCACAAGAAACTAACTTCACTAACTCTGGTTTCACCAAGATCTACGTAAGGAGTTATGAAATGAAAGGACCCTCTCTATTGAAATGTGTTTATGGTCCTAGGGGCATTGTGACATATCAAAGGATTTTGAATCAAGTTCTATATTTGCATGTTTATCAAGCTACTGAATTGCTAAACCCTAAACCCTAAACCCTAAACCCTAAACATGTGGCAAATGCTGCGTGAAGAAAGATCCCCTTTCTGGGCAAATGCTGTAAGAGGCAGATGCCGAGCAGATGTATTTCAGGCTAGCGAAGGGGACAAACGAAAGCTAGCTATAAACATGACGGGATGCAAATAGATTACTAGGCTGGTCCTGCGAAAATCAAAAACCATAATTGAAAACATTGAAAATGCAAAAAGAAAGGTTTATAATATTTTTGAATTTTAAACAACCAAAGGAATGTAAGTAGAGCATGTGTTTGTAAGTTTAAAAATGCCTCAACCACTTAAATTCCCAAGTAAATAAAGCTGTTTCTATTTTTGGTACAGGTAAACTTTATAGCGTGTGGGCTCATGCAAATTTGAACCCAAAAATGCACCAAAAAATGCTCGACTAGCATTATTTTTTGAATGGCGTGTGGCCTTATATTGCCATAAATGGACGTACACACACAGCATAATTATTCCTTTACACGGCGAATAATCTTGGTGCGGATCGCTGACATAGCATGGCAAAGTTCGAATCACTGACATGGCACAGCTGGATCAAGGCAAGGACATGATGTGACAAAGTTCAACCTCCGACAGCAAAGTCTAGAAGCTACTTAGTTTGAAATTTGTCAGAGGAATCATAAGATCTGGTTTGTCAGAGGATTTGATGTGACGTTCAAGCGTGTGTTATTTTTGAATTCTCGAACTCATTCCTAGGTCTATCATTTTTGTGCGCCGTGTTCTTGGTTCCGCTGAGCGCAGTGAGCGCTGCTTGTGTAAGCGGCGTTGTGAGCTGTGGTTTATGCGTCTACGAGCGGTTGCGGCATTGCGAGCGCTATTGCGAGCGACAGTTTATGCGAGTGGCAGTTTGTGCAAGCGGCGCTACGAGCAGTTGCGGTGTTGCGAGCGGCGCTACGAGTAGTTGCGGTGTTGCGAGCGGCACTGTCTTTGGTGTGGCTACCGCTTCCTCTTGATATTCGGCACTTGTGCTTCCTGGTATGTTCACCATGGAATGGCTTAGGACCACATTTAGAAATGGCATGAGGCCACATGCCATCTTGGGCCCTTGCAATTTCATGGCTAGCGTATTGTCATGTATGTTTTTGCTTGCCTGCAGCTGTGTGTATATCAAGATGGCATGAGGGCTCATGCCAATTTTGTGAATGCGAAATTTCACGTGGGTGTCAATAGCATGTTTGAATAATGGCATGTGGCCTCATGCTATTGAGGTTGTTTGGTATGTTATGATTTAGGCCATTCTCCAATCATTTTTTGTATAGTCTTAACTTCTTTTCTGCACTTTCAGAATGGCCTTCAGGGTTGGGGAAAAGGTTTACATTTTGAATGGTGGGAAGAGAGTTGCAAAAGGGACCCTTGTGTCTATGGATCGGAACTTTGTTATACACTGTCAAAGGCTTGGGGAAGGCAATGCTGCTGTATCAGTAGAGACTGTCTTCGATGGGAATGTGGTCGCTATTGAACGAGGAGAGATGGTCGTCGGGGTAAATGTTGTTGTTGCCTTGAAAAATTTTCAGAAGAAAGCAGATGTTGGGGACAGCGCAAGTGCGACGCATGTTCCCTCCGTGGATCTTAAGAACCGTGCTACATGGATTCAGGCAAAGGTGTTTCTAAACAACCCCGAGGGGGAGGTGGTAGCTGAGGGCTTAGCCACAGTTGTCGATCCAAGAGATGCGGTTGCTAATCAAGAATTGGGCTGGGATGATATTGGAGTTGCGACTTTAGAGGTTGTTGACACAGAAGAAAACAGTCTGACTATTGGAAGCATTGTGCAGTGGAAATTGAGGCACTTAGTGTTTGAGAATGTGAAGGATTCACAATCAAACACCACTACAACTGATGACAGAACATCTCTTCATGGGAAAAGAAAGTACACCTTCCTAAAGCGCAGCCAAAGGGATCTGAGCAACGAACCGAAAAGGCAGAAAATGGCGATGGAGGTTCGAATGGTCTCGACAGTTGCTTGTTGCAAGAGGAGGTGCTGTCAACATGCTGATTGGGATGCTATTGAAGAGGAGAGAGCAAGATACAAGACATTGTCCTGGAAGGCAGCTCGCAATTTTGTGTATGAGGCATTACGGTCATCTGTTCATGCTTCAGAACATCAGGTGGCGGGCATGGTCTTCCAGAGGGGTTTGGTCTGCATGAAGGCATGGAGAATCATTTATGGAGTCCCTCGAACCACATTCTATAGAATCAAAACTGAGTTCGAGGAACAAAGGGTTCAACAGGCAGTCCATGGGAACGACGGTACACACAAAACCAGGGGTCTGTAAGGGACTAAATTTTCCATTCTACTTTAGTCACTTAACCACACCTCTGACCACTTGGAGGAGTCTCATTCACAACCTCCATAAGTCCAATCCAGGACTTGGGACTTGCTAGCCCCGAGAATGGCATCCATGCCACTCAACATTTGCACTTGGTCCAAGTGCTCCACGTGTCCGATCCCATGACCAACACTCAAAGGTACCACCGACATAGCAGCCCGTTACGCTAAGGCCATGCCCAATCACCTTTGCCACACTGGTAGTCCAATACCACTTGCATCACCGTCTTGGCTCTCCAAGACTAGGCAAACCATCCGTGAGTGGTCATCTCAGATCCACTCCTTAGCATCCTTAGGATGCCCACCGACAAGGGGAATAACCTTCCCCAATATCCCTCTGTCAGTTCCCACTAAGTCCCTTTCTGCCCCTGGCCGTGTTTGCCAACACTGCCACTGGATCGAGACCCACAGGCCCGACCACTAAGTCCCACGGTCCTCTGGGACTTCCTCACCACACGACTGTGTCCTTGGTCACTACCCCAGAGGACTGTTCCTCTTCCTTTCCACAGGCTGGGCCTTCGGGACAACATTTCAGAACACCGTGGCCTTACGCGAGCCACCTGGGTACTCTCCTCGCCTTTCGCCTTTAGGTGCTCTAGCCATGGGCTTAGAGCGGGTTCCGTTGAGCCACACCAGGTATCCAAGTAGGTAGTGCCACCCACACTTGGACTGGGAGCATCGGCCAGTCGATCTCCCGGGGGAACTAGAGCCGGCTCTTGAACACTTCACCAAGCTACCCCGCTTGTCGGTCTGTGTTCACTCTAGTCTTGGACTTCCCAGTGGGCAGCTCATCACCCAACACTGGGTCCGGCCTTCCTGGGCCAAACTGGCCTTTCCTGGCCAAACTGGCTCCACTGCAGTCCTCCCCCTACTATACTTTTGGAGCTCACCAAACCCCCCAGGGTCTGGGAGACGAACGCTTTGGGCTTTCACCCTCTCAGGCTCCGGACTCGGACTCGGACTCGGACTCGGACTCGGACTCGGACTCGGACTCGGATTCGGACTCGGACTCGGGCTCGGGCTCGGTCTCAGCCTCGGCCTCGGTCTCGGTCCCGATCTCGGTCTCGGTCTCGGTCTCGGTCCCAGTCTCGGTCTCGGTCTCGACTTCGGACTCCATCTCGGACTCCATCTCGGGTCCATCTCGGACTCCATCTCGGACTCCATTTCGGGTCCATCTCGGGTCCACCTCGGACTCCATCTCGGACTCCATCTCGGGTCCATCTCGGGTCCATCTCGGACTCCACTTCGGACTCCAACTCGGGTCCATCTCGGACTCCACTTCGGACTCCACTTCGGACTCCAACTCGGGTCCATCTCGGACTCCACTTCGGACTCCAACTCGGGTCCATCTCGGACTCCACTTCGGACTCCAACTCGGGTCCATCTCGGACTCCACTTCGGACTCCAACTCGAGTCCATCTCGGACACTCCCACGTGTCATGTGTTGGTCCTTTTGGGTCCCTTTTTGGAGCCTCGCCTTTTGCTCGCTTCGTGCTCGTTCCTCGAGCACTTCGTTGGGAGTTCCACTCCCGCTCTTGACTTTTCAAGTCGGAGCTTTTGGTCCAAACGTGTTACGCTCGTTTGGCTCTCGCTTCGGCCACTACCATGTGGCGCCCTTCTGGCTCCACTTTGGGGCCTAGGGATTTTGTGTCTCACAGGGTCATGTTGTATATGGAGAGGCAATCTTCAAGAGGTTTGTTGAGACATGTAGCGAGCAGCAACCACATAAAACCCGCCTCTTGGAAGATGGAACACGAGACACCCAATGAGTTCTCCCTTCCATGTATACCAAGGGGGCCATATTGGAAGATGTGAATCGGGAACTCCAGAGTAATGGCTACAGGAAGCTGAGCCAATCTAGATTTAGTAGATTGTGGAGCAACAGGTTCAGGGATGTGAGTATAGGAAAGTACTCCAACTTTTCAAAGTGTGACGAGTGCACTGCTATCAAAATGGCTTTGTCGAAGAATTCTTGTAGCGCTCAAGAGCGAGAGACGTTGGTTAGAAGGCAGCTCGACCACAACATCGAGCAGAGAAGCTGCAGGACTGCATATTATCATAACAGGATTCTCTCCATGGAGAGACCTGACTCTTACCTCTGCATCATCCACGACAAAATGGACCAGAAAAAGACGTGCTTACCTCGACTCAATCCTGCCCCCAAGGCAATCTCTTCATCCATGCAGCTGCCTCTGTCTCTATTTGGCATAATCGCTCATGGGCATGGTGCCCAGAACTATGGGAACTTCTTTGTACCTCTATGGGGTGGCGGGGGTGCAAACATGATGATTGCGTCCCTAGCAAAACACTTAAGGTCTCTGCAAAGTGCGCAGACTGAGCTGAACGGCCAACCCTTGCATAAGGCCCTTGTCGATCGAACCCCATACAGGGTTCAGCTGGAGGAGGAGCAAAGGCTTGCAGTATCGCGTGGGGCCCCATGCCATCCCAGTGAATATGTTGGCCGTCAGATTGTAGGGTTATCACGTGAGGCCTCATGCCATTCCGACGAGGCTGGTCGCCCGGTGAATGCACAGCCTCATCCAAACGAAGCAGAATCTCAAGGAAGTTCTTGCGGCCGATGTGGCCTTCCACCCCATCTTCTGCTCCAAACAGACAATGCTGGCAGTGAGAACAAAAACATGTACGTCTTCGCGTACTTGGCGATGCTTGTTGCCAAAGGCATATTTGAAACGGTTACACTTGGCTTTCTCATGGTTGGGCACACTCATGAAGACGTCGATGCCATGTTCAGTCACCTGGCAGAGTCCCTCCGGCGATCCAATGTCCTCACCCTCCCACAACTCTACGATCAATTCCAAAATTGCATCAAAGGCACTGTTGAAGCTGCACTTTTGACAGAGGTTCCAGACTTTAAGGGGTTTGTAAGAGGCTACATCAGGGACGGATCCGAAACGCTGATTGGCCACTCCAAGCCTCTTCAGTTTCATTTCAGCATGTGTGACGGTGCTCCAATGATGAGGTACAAGATGAGAGAATGGGACACAGTGTGGCTGCCAGTGGACGGCATTGAACTCTTCAAGAGAGATCCCATAACTGGGGAACCTATGATTCCTCAGGGTTCCCCACGGCCGATGCACCCGGATGGACTCAAAGACCAGGAAAGTATAGTGGCCGGGATTAGACAGCATATTGCCTTCTGGAAGAGGGGGTTGGTGTTTGGTGGAGAATCCTATTTTCAGAGGTGCAAACCTTTGCTCGAATACTGGGAGAAGATTATATCTGCTATCCAAAATGGGCCGGTTGTATATGAAGAATTGGAAGAGTCCTTTTGGCCAGAACCCAGAGCACTAGATAGTAGCGGAACAATGTCCTCTGGAAATGCAGTGACAGATAACGATGTTGAGGATCACTATTGTGGGCCGAGGAACAAGAAGCCGGATTCAGCATTCAATCCAGTACAGGTCTGCAAAGGAATGGTCGTGCTTGTCAGACCCAGTAATAAAAAACAAATGATATGGGTGGGGCGCTGCATCACTGATGCAGAGGAGGACGCGGAAACTAACTCCTTCAATGTAACTGTGGAGTGGTTCAAGCCAAGTTCCGGATATACGAACGATTGCCTAGAAAAGAGATGGGTGCTGAATCCAAGGGATCCCAGCATGAGCATATCGGTGGATAATGTTGTGCATGGTTGGATGCGGAAGCAGAGTGCCACCATCACCTTGCCAGACCATGCAAGAGATGCAGCAAGAGCATTCATAACCCGGGTTCAAGGTGAGATTCATGAATATTCCTTTACTAAGTTTCTAATGTATTTTATTTCAAGGTGAACAATCCGAATCTGAATCAGAGGAGGCGTGATGGCATGTGGCCTTACGCCATTCCTAAGTGAGATAATACAAATAACAAATAACAAGATCTTTCTCTAAAATGTTATTTAGCATGTGGCTTCATGCCATTGCTCTCCACAATCATGCATTGAATTTCTATCCTTGCATAATACTTCTCCATATATATAGCATGTGCGCACATGTGATATGGTTCATTAGGCCTGATATAGTGTGTGAGGTAAAACAAAGATGATGTGACATATGCATTTACCAATCACACGTGCATAAATCTAATAATATGGCGTGTGGCCCATATTAATGGCACATAAACCCATATTGTGGGCTTACGTGCTTTATGTACCATCATTCCCTTGAAGCGTGTGTGTTGGTTTCCTTTTATAACACAACGAACTCCATATTTTAGGGTGAAGAGCGTTCTCATGGCAAACACAAAATCTGTAAGTGAGGCAGAAAAGGAGACGGAGAAGGAGATAGGTGAAGATGTAGAATATATAAATCTTCCAAACTCCCCGTACTATACTCCAGGTGATCATTTTTCTGGACAAACGGCAACATTAACAACTATCGAGAACGCCCCAGTAACGTCAGAGACAACAATCCAAAGCAAAACAACTGACCCGGAGAAGGATGATAGTACCGCTGAGAGTACCAAAAAGGAGGTGTCCACTAGCGCTTAGCCTTATAATGGCGTGTGCCCTCATGCCATTTACTTGATCACCAAATACCTTTTTCCCTTTGCACTAGTATATCTTAATACCGGTCTGAGAAATAGAATGGCATGTGCCCTTAGGCCTTTTACTAAATCACCTTTGAAAGAAATGCAAGCCTCTATGTCGTAAAAAAAAGGTACTAGAGAAATTCCTTAATAATATGAATGTTATTTAGTTTCATGAAAATACACTAAGGGTCAAATGAGTTAAATGACTTCTCCAGACTAGCAATGCCTCTTGCTACACCTTCACAATTAGATTCGTTAGAAAAAGATAACATTGAATAATATCTAAATGTTCTCACCATTAAGTTATATGTCTGGCTAATAGGAATGACGTTCATCTTGGAAAGCTCACCACATGCTCAATGAACAAACAAATAGTGTGTGCGTGCATGCCATCGCTCTTCTTTAGCTTCAGATTCGGCTTGTTCACCTTGACAATGAGATTTATTATACAACCAGATGGACTCAGTCTGGACATAAAGTCACCGCGCTAGTCACCATGCCCCAGATATGTCTAGCCCCTGGACAAAAAACATATAATTTCACGTCATTTTCAAATACTTGAAAATTTGTACCTAGTCCCATTTTACTGAATAAATCCCACTTTAACGAAATAGAGCATCTCTAAGCCAATCTCCCGGATGTGGGACTTGAGCTGTACTCTCTTGTTGAGTCTACTGTCCTCAGAGCTGAGTCCCCGACAGTTCCACGTGAGCACTGTGAGCGTAGTCATGGAGCAATGTATTTCCAAGAGAAAACCGTGCTGTTAGGCCTCGCCCTCCATTCCGAGGAGATGGTCCATACTGCAGTGAGCCTCCCCCTGTACTTAGTCCAGGAGAAGCCCCGCACTGCATATTCTGAAAATCCCGTCCACTCGGTGATGGCATGTTCCATTCGGGTCTGGTAATCGCCGAGCGTGATGACCTCTGGGAAGGCCGTGTGCCCTCGGTACATCAGCCAGTCTCCCGCCTCTGTGGTTGTTAATTCTCTCTTGGGTGGGATCCATCTGATTGCCATGTTCACAGTCCGAGGAAGAACCTGCTGAAAGCCTTCTCCATCCTTTTCAGCAATCGGGCTCTCGAACATTCTGGGCCGTGAATCAGGTCCCGAGAAAGGTGGTGCACTTGGAAACCGGATGTGTGGAGCCTGCTCTGGAGGACGCTGCTTCAATTGCTTCTCCATGGCCTCTGGGAGTTCAAAGGGATGTCCTGGAGCAAGCTTGGGTCGTTTGGTCATGCACGCATTCTCGCTGTGCCCAGACTGTAGGCACAAACCACAGCGTGGTGCTGCGTTTTCCACCTGTATACGAACGTACTGTCCCAGGACTGCTATCTCCGTAGGGAGTTCTGCTGGGGATGAGACAAAGACCTTAAGTCTCACAGGGCCCAAAATGCCCTCCGCATCCATGGTGTCTAGTCCCGAGGCGATCTGCCCGATGCTTCCCTCGACGAGCTTTCATATCACCTCTTTAATCCTCATCTCCATTGGGATGTCCCACAGTGCCACGTTAAGTGGGACACTTCCCCCCTTCAGCCGTGCCTGGTCATCTGCCGTGAACCTTGGAAGGACACCGCCCAGATATCATCGATGAGTCCATGCAGCTCCTCTGCTCGAGCCTGCGCCTCCTCTATCTCAAACACCACTGTGTAGCATCCACGACCATGTGGGAGCAAGTTCTTGATTGTAATCCCCTGCTCCAACGTAGCATTCAGCCAGTCCATGGCCATGCGGCCAGTGGGAAACTTCCCCCTGAATACTGCAATCACTGCTCTATGTCATAGTTCTTCTTCCCTAGCCGCCACCACCTGGCTGAGAGCCTCGCCCAGCTTGACTGCCTTTGCCATCCCCTTGGCATCTAGCGCTGTTCCAGCACGTTTCCCTGACTCTCCGGCGTGAGGCTTCGTCTTAGGGGCTTTTGTGTGCGGGATTTCCTTTACCACCTTTCCTTGTGCGGGGCAGCCTTCTTGTTCTTGCTCAACTCCCAAGTCACCTTGCTCCCCTGGGTCCTCCGGGCCTTGGTGTGGTGTGGTCCGACACTTGTCCTCCACCTTTTCCCACCCACGTCCTGCCGAGGCTCCCTGTGCTTTTTCTTTTGCTGTGCTACCCTTCTGCTGCTCTTGGTCCTCCTCAGAACACGTTTCCTCCTCGTGGAGGAACTCCTCCACCTCTTTTTCCCACGCGAGGGCCTCCTTTGAACTACTTTGGGTCTTTAACTTCCTACGCGCCACCTTGCGTTCTTTCTTTTTCTCCATCCTGTTCTTTTTGGCCTCTCTTTCCCTCTCCTGTCCCATTCGCTTCATCTCCTCCTCCTGTTCTTCCAGCAGTAGCGCCAGAGGCTTCGCTCTTTTCCCCAGAATCGATTCCTCCTTTTGCATCTCCACCTTTTTGCTAGCTTCCGGGATCTCCTTGTCTTGGTCTCTTTGTTGTTCCACTTCCTGCTCCTCTTGTTCCTTCCACGTGCTTGTAACTTCCTCTTGCACTTTAGTTTGTTGGGCCTCCTGGCTGTTTGTGTACTCTTGTTCTTTTGGTGTGACTAGTGCCTCAGTCGCGAGATCGAGGGCTTCCCTGAGAGCGGGGCCAAGATTTCGGTCTTCTCCCTTGGGGTGAGTCTCCTGGTGCCATACTTCAGCGGTGAGTATGTCTTGGTGGAGGTAAACTTCGTTCTGAGTGGCCTCCCGCAAAGCCTTCGCAAAGGTTCGGGGATCCCATTGCAGCAGTCCTTCTTCTGTCTGGTGTGGCATACATTGTTGCAACACCGATAGCTGGGGCTCACGGTCAGGCTGATGACTGGGAGACGTCCTGCTCTTAAGTCGAGATCCTACCGACTTCACCGGAGAGCCCGGTAGAGATGTTTTCACTTTGTTGGTCAGATCCGAGAGGCACCTGTGGGAAAACTTCTGGCTGAGTGGCCCTCTCTTGGACTGGCCCTGGCTTTCACTTGACGCCTTGGTGAGGCAGTGGCTCACCTCTTCCCCCTGGACCGGCTCCTTTGCCTCGGTCCTGTGTGCCTCTAGCGTTTCCTTGTGCCCTCTCGTTTGGTCATTTGGCGTCTCCAAGCCCTTCTCTTCTTCTGGATCCACTCTTGACTCTTGTGCATGACAACCTATTGGTATCTCCACAACCGTGGCTGCCCTCATCGCTGCTGCCGCTGCCCTAGTGGTGACGCCGCTCCTGTTCTTACTTGGATTAGGGCATGTCCTACCTTTGGTTTTTCCAGAGGCAGTCTTCCCCACGTTGAGAGCCACTCTGCGTCCCATGCACTCAGTGATGGGGGTGAGGAAGTTCAAGTCTAGAGCTCTGCTTGTGGCCACCTCTTCCCGTGGTCCATTTCCACTGGCTAGATCCCCCGAGCCTAGGAATCCACTTACTTCCTGTACTTCTCTGTTCAGCGCACAGCTTTGTTGTACTGGGGAACCATGCTGCGTGGGTGGTGAGGCTGGTTGAGACATCCTTGGCCCAGGTCCTTGTGCCCTTGAAGGCTTCTGCTCTCCTGCGCCGTCACTGCTCCTGCGCAGCTCCTCTTCTAGTGACTTGTGCATCGCCACCCCTGTGTTTCCAGGCAGGATCACCTCGTCCATTGCTTCATCTTCTTCCTGTTGGTTCCCAAGACATCCTGAACTGGGCTCAAGGACTGTATCTGGTGCTGGTGGCTCCTCCTTGGTTGCCAAGCTACTTCTGTGTGCACCACCGTCCTGTTCCAGTGAGACTAGCTTTTCCAGCGTATTCTTTGGTGTGTTTGCCAGTTCTTTGAGAAGCTGATGAGTGTGCTGAGCCCTGATCATCATCTCCCTGGTATCCTGCACGACTTCTTCATGAAGATCTATGGCTGCGCACTCTGCAAGGTAGTCACTGTCCGTGTGGTGTGATTTCTGCCTCGAGCCTGTTTGATCACTGATTGTGTGCTCACTGCTTCCTGCCGTGCCACTTGGACCTAGCTTCTCACTGTCCCCTAGAGAGCCCAGCGATGTCCTCTTGCCAGTGATTGGGGTTTTGCTGTTGGCAGCTCTTCCCTTCAGCATCCCTCCCTGGGGCAGTCAAATACTGAGGCCGCGGCCTCGAGTGCCCTTTCCAAGTGTGAATGGCTGAGGCTTGGCTCGTCCTCCACTGTTGCTGGGTGCTGGATGACGTTCCATCCTGGACACAGCAGTGTAAAAGAAAAAACAGAGAGATTCTGGAGTGATTCTTACCTGAATCTCACAGCAGATGCCCCCGCTGTCGGTAGCAAGTGTGGGGAGATTGGGCGCTCTCCACTTTGCGCTCTCCCTCCTCTGGCCGCGCCTCCGATCACGGAAGCCATGGTGCTAGAAGCTGTGCTCCTCCACGCCCTAACAAGCCAATCATTTTTTTTATTAGGTCCCTGGGTCGATGAAACGTGTATGTACATTCCCCAATGTCCCGTAGGGACTAATACAAAAACTGGGCATGCTGCCCGAAGCTCATGCTACCTAGTGGTGATCTCCCTCATCTAAAGTGAGACTAGGCCTACAGTAGAAGCAGCTGCAGTCGTCTCTGTCATATCACATCCAGATCCACGTCCCCCCTTCGTGCTGACCACAAGATCGACTCCGGGGGGCACCATCTCCAACGAACATCCTTGTGATCTCCTCTACCAAAACATGGCAGCCATGCTTTCTGCCACTCCTCAAGCCTCTCGAGCTTCCCCCTGTCCCAGAGGGTAGCATGGTGAAGCCGTATTGCCACCAGTGTAAGTCTCCACCACTCTGCCAGTACCTGTGATACTCTGACCTGTGTCCCTTTGAAGTGCGCCCGGTTACGTGCTTCCCAAAGGGCCTGGACTCCCGTCGCACACCATATCCCCCATCGAGCATGTCCAAGCGCCTCCCACACTGGGACTCCTACCTCTGCCCCGGTCGTGTCCCACCGGACCTGAATCCCCAAGCCGTGTCGTCCTCTGCACTTGATGTGTCGTAGGGCTGGGCCCTGGGCTGGGCCCCTCGCTTCCTCAAACCAGTGAAGCACATCCACCACTGCGGGCCTCGAAATCCTGTGTCACGCCCAACTCCTTCCCTGCCGTTGATAATCTGGCGCCACACCTCCTTTGCAGTGGTCACACTCCCACAGTGCATGCTTGACTGTCTCGATTTTGTCACACTCCCTGCACCTGCGACTCGCGTCGTCCTGGAATCGCTGTCCAACCGGAAGTCCATTGTTCGCTACCAACCACGAGGTGACTTTCACTTTTTCCTGCACGGGCAACTTCCAGAAGTGAATCGTGTTGTCCACCACTTGCTCCGCGCCGACCCCCTGTGCTATCCATTTCTGCCACAGCTTTGGAATCTCCTCTCTCGCCTCCTCTCGTGATGTCAGCAGTCCATTCCGCGCTTCCTTGACTGCATAGGAGAAAAAGCTTCCTGTCCCTCGTCGCCATGCAGCAGGGTCCCAGTCTAGATCTTCTAGTAGCTGCTGTCGCCACCATATCAGTGATCCATCGCCCTCCAGCAGGTCTGGCTTTCGCTTCGGCCACTACCAGGTGGCACCCTTCCGGCTTCACTTTGGGGCCTAGGGATTTTGTGTCTCACAACTCCACCACCCATAGACGAAGTTCGATGTCCTCATCAAACGGTAAACCATTTTATAAAGTAACACCCTCATGTGTTACCATTTCCATCCTTGGCACCTAGCCAATATTTGTCAATGGTCTGACATTGAAGGCTCACCATGCCTTCTGCATATTCGTCAATGGTTTGACACCAAAGGCTCACCATGCGTTGCCCATCCTCTAAGGAGGGTAGTCTCTCCAACTTAGAGGCTGTTTGGACCACATGTAGTGGTTCTCTCCTTTTATTGGTTTAGTTCTCGCTAAACCTCTTAGAAACCCTTCTCTAAGTCAATCCCACTGCTCCTTCTCGAGTAGTCTCAATTTCCATGTATTGAATGTTTGCACCTTGGAACTTTTACTCTTTTGACTTTTGGAAGTCAATTTCCTAGGTGTCTCCAACACCTTGCATTGCACAGATTGTGCAACTCCACTTCCCTATCCTAGGAAGTTCATTACTTGAGGGCACCATCATCCTCTCTTCTATTTCGTGCCACCTTGGGCATTAAGTTCCATTTATCACACTTTGTGCTAGGGTTGTCCATCGCCCTATCATTTGGCTACCTTACCGCTCCCTCCCTTGGAGCTTCCACTTTCGCCAAATCGGAGCAATTCGGAATCCATCCTTGGAAACACACTTCCTTTCCCACAATTTGTTAGCGTCCAACACATTAGTGTTCCTCGCCTAACTTTGTCACTTGGATTCCTTCCAAGGAATTCCACGGCCCTATCTTGGCCACTCATCTTTTGGTCCTATCCGTTGATTGTTGCACCAAGCAACACCAAATCTCTACCTCCCTCCTTGAGGTATTCTTTTGATTCCATAGCAAAGGCTCTGCTTTGCCAATACTAGGGTGTTCACCCCTAGTAAGTCTCTTTAGCATCTTCTGCTGTGGGCTCTATCCTCAGCCCAACTTTGTGACCCTTTCATGGGTCTCTTTAGAGACTACTTTCCTTGGACACACTATGCCATTGCAATGACATAGCTTATTTCCCTAAGGTGCTTTTCCCACTTGGTCACCTTGATGAAACGTGTATGTACATTCCCCAATGTCCCGTAGGGACTAATACAAAAACTGGGCATGCTGCCCAAAGCTCATGCTACCTAGTGGTGATCTCCCTCATCTAAAGTGAGACTAGGCCTGCAGTAGAAGCGGCTGCGGTCGTCTCCGTCGTATCACGTCCAGATCCATATCCCCCCTTCGTGCTGACCGCAAGATCGACTCCGGGGGGCGCCATCTCCAACGAACCTCCTTGTGATCTCCTCTACCAAAACATGGCAGCCATGCTTTTTGCCACTCCTCGAGCCTCTCGAGCTTCCCCCTGTCCCGGAGGATAGCATGGTGAAGCCGTATTGCCGCCAGTGTAAGTCTCCACCACTCTGCCAGTACCTGTGATACTCCGACCTGTGTCCCTTCGAAATGTGCCCGGTTGCGTGCTTCCCAAAGGGCTTGGACTCCCGTCGCTCGCCATATCGCCCATCGAGTGTGAGACACAAAATCCCTAGGCCCCAAAGTGGAGCCGGAAGGGCGCCACGTGGTAGTGGCCGAAGCGAGAGCCAAAGGAGTGTAACACGTTTGGACCAAAAGCTCCGATTTGAAAAGTCAAGAGCAGGAGTGGAACTCCCAACAAAGTGCTCGAGGAACGAGCACGAAGCGAGCAATAAGCGAGGCTCCAAAAAGGGCCAACACATGACACGT